>NC_142507.1:26186944-26351388 GCF_057876585.1 Rhinolophus sinicus | reverse complement strand
CAATACCTGATATATTTCAGAAAAGATAAAATTTTAAGTATGAATATTGAATATGCTATGCGTAACATATGGTATCTTTACAAGAAAGTATTTAAAAAGACAAAGATTTTAAATCAATATCAATAGCAGATCTAAGAATTAATGTTCTTTGAAACCTAATTCTAAATTCTAACCTCATTTAAATTATAATCTAATTCTCCTCCAGAGTACATTTGAGTGAATGGTATTTTGAGAACAATGGGAGACTTTTGATTATGTTATTTCCTATTTCCTGTTTGAAAATTAAATTATCCATAACAGTTATTTGGTAGCTTTCATTCATGTATTCATCTGTTCAGCAAGTATGTGTTGAATACCCACTATATACTAAGTTTTTTGTTAATCATGGGGATTCAAAGACAAATAAAATATAAATTCTGCTTTTATGGACCTCACAGTCTAGTGATTTGTAACTGTCTTTACAGAGGAAGGCCAGCATTCTGCTTCTAATTCTTCCTAGAACAATTTTATGTTTCATTACATAAGATAATATGTCTAGTGCAAAATTCAGCTGTTAACTGTGTTTTATAGTCCTCACCTCCCTCAACTGAGGAGGTTAGTCAGGAAAGAAAAACAACAACAAAAAAAACCAGTAAGACTTATGTGCCATGATTTCTGCTCATAAAATTACAATTCTGATTTTTTTCAATGTATCAAATTAAAAAATCAAATAAAGGGGTATTATGGATTATCTCCAAAATATATTTTTCTGTGTCACAAACTCAAATATCTGCTACCTGCTCTACTGAAATAAGAGGCAATAACTATGTATAATTAAAATTAAAAGACATAAGTGATTTAAGTCTGCTTTTGACAGCATTGGTAACAGTATGGGTATGGCTATTTCCAATCAGTTTCAAATGCATAGCTCCCATTGATGTCAATTTTTTTTTTTCTGAGAAAAGAAATAAAGAATCGCCTGTAACTAATTAACATGTCATAAATCAAATGGATGCTCTTTTCCATTTGAAAACTTTGGAAGGTATAGTCACAGCAAGTATTCTTTTTCTCTTTAAACATTTGTCAATGCTTTTTAAAGGCGTATTGTTTCATTAAAACTTCTTGCACATTCCTGTAGAAGATTTGTAAGCCATTTTAACACTTCCTGTGACAAACACAGCAAGATATTGCAGACATTTCAGAAGTGACATGCATGGTCATTTGGGGCAAAAGCTATTATTAGCAAGGCAATGTAAGGGACTCCAAGTTAGGAAGCAGCTACCTGGTGTTCACTCTTTCAGTACATGAAGGAAGGTGGCTAGAGAGCTGTAGGAAAAAAGTAAAATGACAAGATAATAAGAGTAAATTGGGCTTAGATAGAATGGTGTTATTACAGTACAAACAGCTTCCTTTTCATGGCCAATAAGCCTGCTGGTTTAGAGACTATTTTCTAGAGAAGCAGTTTGTTATTTTTTCTTGTACTGCTCTTCTTTTCAAATTTTACTATTTCAGAGTTTTTTAATTTTCATTTGGCTTGGCATATATCATAAACATTCATTCTTTTAAAATCTCGTAGGTTTATGGCTGACTTTTAGTCAAAAATATTAGGCTGTAGTTTTTTTGTTCGTTGGTTAGTTGGTTTTTAAATATTAGGCTGTAATTTTCCAGGGGACAAAAGTTTCTCTGATAGTCAAACTACCTGCATTATATGTAGCCATTTGGTGATGGTAAGAACAAGATTTTATTCAAAAAATTATTTTTATTCTTATTTTGGTTCAGCACAATCACCATTGTAGGACAAAGGGGGAATGATGCTTTGCAATTTTTTGGTTACTTTTGAAACGTCAATTCTTGGCATAAGTTGTTGCAATATGACAGATGAAGGAATATTATTCAGTTTATTCATAAGAGCACAATTTGAAACAGCTTGGCAAATCATTTATGTTGCTGTCATTGATTAACTAGCTGCAAATTATATTGAAAAACCCACACTTCTAACACAGAATTATGAGGGGGAACCTATTCTTGAGATAAGACTAACGATATAAATTACTATTAAATGTTTTTCATCTCAATAAATTAGTTTATTATGGTAGAATAATAAAAGGCAGAATCTCCAAACTTTGCTGCATCATTATACCTGTCAGTATTTACTGGATTATGTTGAGTCAGAGAATCCAGGGAGATAGCTAAGTGTGGCCTGATCTGTGAGAACCAACAAATCCAGTCCTGGCCATGGACAGCCTGAGTGAATTTAGGCTGTCTGATACTTAACTGAGCCCAGGGCTCACGCTGCCTGTGCTGCTCAGCCAATAGGCTGACACAAGAGCTGGGCTATAGGATAAGCATTTTATTGTCAGAGAACTGGTGGTCTGAGAAGGCAGCAGGTTAACACCTTCAACAACTACCTTAACATTCTCATACTGGCTTAGGGTATTTAAGGGAAAATCTGATCATTTCTCTCAAAGCTACATGGTGGTTTGGGGGACTGCATGGAACTTTCCCTCTGGCAATGTGTCCCTCTGGTGATGTCAGCAACCCAGAAACAATGATGGAAGTAGGGTGGAAAGATATTAGACCGTAGAGATTGTGATCAATAAGCATGAGGGTATTAATCATAAGTTTCAGGGTAATATTCTAAAGCAGGGAACTGGGACGGGACATTCCAAGCTCAAGCAGCAGGGGACAATCTCTTACTAAGCTAGATCAAGGAAAGGTGAGGCCGGGGACATGGCGAAGCCTCTACTCTGGGGGTCCCAACTGGGCGCTGCTTCACTTATACTGATCAAGAAAGAAAATAACAACAAAAGGGTTTTGTTTGTTTTAGAATAAAACCAGAAGGAGTTTAGTGTCACCAGATTCTTCTTGGTCTGGGATATAGGAATCTCTGGCTCAACTCAAATGCTTTATGAATTTCAGAACTTTACTTACTTTCTTTGAGCCTTTGTTATTGCATCTGTAAAACAAGGAAGTTAGCCCCATTCCAGTGTTACATTCTAACTACACTTTGCCCTAGGGTTAAGGCGTAGGATTATCTCTGGCAGAAAAATAAAATTCATTAATATCTTTCCTTGTAATGTTTTTATTTGCTTTATTTATTTATCGTATTAACAAAAGAGCTACATCTATACTATGTCTCAACCTATAAACAGGTAAAGTGAACAATGAATTCAGTATTTATCCATCTATTTTAAAACAGAGGTTCATTTTTAATATTTAAAAAAAACACTAAAACAACAGTTTTACTTAGACTTTCCCTATGGTTTAAATTAATCTTTTGTCATTTGAAAGGTTAGCTTCTTTTCAGATACAACTAGGACAATTCCATTATTTTAAGTACTTTGTTAAAACCTTTGAGTACTCTATCTTCCTACTTCAAATATAAAGATAAAAATTCTTTGACAAAAACATATATCTGTATAATTTATTGAAAAGGCAATTATTTTGATTTCAGTGCTACTAAAGTTTAGAAAGGGATATGTATCTTGTTTCTATGAAACATCATAAAATTCTCAGTTTCTATGAGTTGAATTTTTAACATGGGCGTTTAATATTGTCTTTAGTAATAAAAATATATGAATTATTACAATTTGATAAGTATATTTTATGTGTAAACTCTACAAGTTGTTTTACATAAAAAGGACCTGTTCCTAAACTCAGTATCTCTATCACGGCTCCATTTTAACATAGTATTAAGTCAGGAAAGAAAAACAACAACAAAAAAAAGCAGTAAGACTTATGTAGTTCTCATAAGTCTTACTTATTGTAGTTCTCAGCAATTATAATTAATGTAGTTCTCAGCAATTATAAAAGAGGAAAACATCCAGGGATCCATGTTTACATTAGAATAAACAGCTCTTCTAATTGAGAACAGGCCCTTACATATTGTTTGTGTTTTTGTTTGAGTAGTCAAAGATTTTAGTTGGATGCTGTGTAAGTTACTCTAAGGAGAAAAATCAATGCTTGCATCTTGAGCTGTACATTATTTCTCTGTTTTGTGTTTCTTTTTTCTTTTTTTTCCAAGTAACCTATGAGGAACGAAATATCTCTGACCTTGGATAATTTTCTACTTAACATATTAATCCAGAGTTATTACCTTAGTATACAGTGATGGTTTTACAATTTAATCTTAAATTTGAATTTTTTGTGTTGAGGTAGAATTTCTTTATTTTTAATTGACATACAACACTGTAAATTTAAGGTGAACAAGGTGATAATGTCATATATTTATGTATTGCAAGATGATCGCCAATGTAGCATAAGCTAACAGAGCCATTACATAACATAATCATTATTTATTTTTTTGTGGTGAGAACATTTAAGATCTAGTTTCCTGCAACTTTGAAGTTATTACAGTATTGTACACTATTACAGTATTGTTTACTATAAACACAACAGTGTGCATTAGATCTCCAGAATTTATTCATCTACTAACGGTAGGTTTCTACCCTTTGATCAACATATTCCCAATTCCCACACACCCCAGCCCCTGATGGCTACCATTTCATTGTGTTTCTAAGAGTTTGGTGTTTTTTTAATGAGCCTACATATAAGTGATATCATAGAGTATTTGTCTTTTTCTGACTTATCTCACTTAACACAATGCCCTCATGTACCATCCTTGTTGTAGCAAATGGCAGGAATTTCTTCTTTCTCATGGCTGAATAACATTCCCATGTATGTAGATATAAAACATTTTCTTTATCCATTCATCAATTGATGGACACTTAAGTTGTTTTCATAATGTTGCAGGAAACATGGGATATCCTGTTATCCTGTTTATATTACATTTGGATATATACCCAGTGTGGGATTTCAGGATCATATTGTACTTCAATTTATAATTTTTGAGGAACTTCCATACTGTTTTCCATAATGGCTGAACCAATTTACATTCTCACCAACAGTGCACAAAGCTTCCCTTTTCTCCATATCCTCTCCCATACTTATCTGATATCTTTTTTGATGATTACCATTCCTACAGGTTGTGATGATACTTTATTGAATTTTGATTTGCATATAGCAGATGACTAGTGATGTTGGTCACCTTTTCATGTACCTGTTGACCATTTGCATGTCTTCTTTGAAAAAATGTCTATGCAGCTCCTTTGTCCATTTTTTAATCAGATCATATATTTGAGATATATATATATATATATATATATATATATATATATATATATATATATATATATATATATAATATTAACCACTTATCTGATACTTGGTTGGCAAACATTTCCTCCCATTCCATAAGTTGTCTTTTCATCATGTTGATTGTCTCTTTTGCTGTGCAGAAGATTTTAGTTCGATGTAGTCTCACATGTTTATTGTTGCTTTTGTTGCTTGTGCTTTTGATGTCACATCCAAAAATTGTTGAAAAGTCTAATGCAAAAAAGCATTTTCTCGTTTTTCTTCTAAGAGTTTTCCAGTTTCATGTTTTATATTGAGTCTTTACTTCGTTTTGAGTTAATTTTTGTGAGTTGTGTACATAGTGGTACATTTTTACACTTTATTTATTTTGACATTCAATATTATTTTACAAGATTTGCCAGTTAAGTTCATCAACTTGCCACCATGCGTTTACATTGGCAGCACTGTATGAACAGTTTGGTAAGGTTTTATAATCTTGGTATATCAGTGTCTCTCACAGCTTTGTTCATGTCAACATGTGGCGATGTCTTGCTGAGTGGCGTTCATTATTGCTATTGTGTGTTTTTGTATGCTGTCACGAAAATGTCTGAGCTTGAATTAGAGCAATGAACAAACGTTAAGTTTCTTGTTAAACTTGGCAAGAGTGGCAGTGAAACCAGGGACATGTTAGTCCAAGTTAATGGAGATAATGTCATGAAGAAAACAGCAGTGTATAAATGGATTAAACGTTTTTAGAAGGGGAGAGACCAAGTCACTGATGAAGAGAGGTCAGGGTGGCCACTAATAAGCAGAACTGAGGAAAACATTCCTCAAATTGTGCGTCAAAATTGTCAGCTAACAGTGAGAAGCACAGAAGACCAAGTAAACATTGATAGAGAAACTGTTAGGAAAATCTTAACTGAAAATCTTGGCATGAGAAAGGTATATGCAAAAATGGTCCCAAAGGAACTCACAGATGAACAAAAGGAGAGTCGAAGTTTGTGAAGACCTTTTAGAGAGACAAGACGATGTTTCCGGCCGTGTTATCACTGGTGATGAAACATGGGTATACCAATACAACCCCAAAAAATGGATACAAGTGGACACTTTGGTCGACGTTACTCAAGCAGTAGTTTGCCATAATCAGAAGTGTCTGGACACTGATGGTAACCACTTTGAACATCTCTTTTAATCACAGAAGTAAAACATCACTTGTATTCATCTTTTGTTATCAGTACATATTGAATATTACAATTTTAATACAGTTTTTTTCCTTTCTTGAAATGTGTATATATATTTTTTCGTGCCCTCTGTATTTGTGTGTGAGTGTGTGTGTGCATGTGTGTGTATGTATGTATGTATATATATACTGTCCCTTCTCATATATATATTATTATAGATATATATAATGTCATGTATACAATATTATCATTCAACATTTGCATAAACAAAATGATCACCCCTGAAAATCTTGTTACTTTCCCTAACCATGCAATTGACCCCCTTTGTTTCTTTCCCTCTGGTAACCATTGATCTGTTCTCTGTTTCTATGAATTTCTTTTCTTTTTTTTTTTTTTCTACTAGGTTCCACATTTAAGTGAAATCACATGTTATTTGTATTTCTCCTGACTTTTTTCACTTAGCATTATAATCTCATGATTTATCCATGTTGTTGCAAATGACACGATTTCATACCTATTTATGCCTGAGTAATATAGTGTCCTTCATTGATAGACACATAGGTTGTTTTATATTTTTTCTGTTGTAAATAATTCTGCAATGAACATAGGGGTGTCTATATCTTTTCAAATTAGTGTTTTTGTGTTCTTCATATAAATATCCAGAAGTGGAATAGCTTGATCATATCATAGGTCCATTCTTCATTACTTGAGGAATCTTCATAATATTTCCATAATAGCTATACAAATTTTCAGTCCCATCAACAGAGTATGAGGGTTTCATTTTCTCTACATCCTCTTCAACTCTAGTATGTCTTATCTTTTTAGTGGTTTCTCATTATGGTTTTGATTTGCATTTCCCTTATAACTAATGATGTTAAACGTCTTTTCATAGTCCTAACAACCGTCTGTATGTTCTTTGGAAAAATGTGTATTTAGATCTTCCTGTTTTTAAGTTGGGTTATTAGTTGTTTATTTTTATTTTTTTTTTCGTTGAGTTGTATGAGTTATTCATATATTTTAATAATTACCTCTTATCAGATGTATGATTTGCAAATATCTTCACCCATTTTGTAGTTTGTCTTTTCTTTTATATGATGATTTCCTTTGTTGTGCATAAGCTTTTTAGTTTGATATAGTCCCATTTGTGTATATTTGCTTTTGTTTCCTTTGCCTTTGGATTCAGATGCACAAAAACATCACTAAAACCAATGTCAAGGAGCATGCTGCTTAAGGTTTCTTCTAGGAATTTTATGGTTTCAGGTCTTACTTTAAAAATATTAATCCATTTTTTTGTTAGTTTTTGTGTATGGTGTAAAACAGGGGTGTACTTTCATTCTTTTGCATGTATCTGTCCAGTTTTCTCAACATTTTTTATTGAAGAGATTGTCCTTTCTACCCTGTATATTCTTGGATCCTTTGTCATAAATCTGTCACTGCTGTATATATACACAGAGGTTTCAATTTTGGGCTCTCTATTCTGTTCCATTGATCTCTGTGTATGTTTTGTGTCAGTACCATATTTTGAATTGCTATAGCTTTGTAGTATAGTTTGAAGCCAATGTTTTTGCTATCTGGGATCTTTAATGGTTCCGTACAAATTTTAAATTATTTGTTTTAGTTCTGTAAAATATGCCATTGGAATTTTGAAGGGGATTGTGTTGAATCTGGAACTTTTCTTGGGTATTATGAACATTTTAATAATTATTTTTATTCTAATACATGCATACAGAATATCTTTCCATGTATTTGTGTTTTCTTCAATTTCTTTCATCAGAGTTTTATAGTTTTCAGTGCGCAGGAATCTCCCCTTGGTTAAATTTATTTCTAGATATTTTATGCTTTTTTAATGCAATTGTAAATGGGGTGGACTCTTTAGGATTTTCTATACATGGTATCATGTTATCTGCAGATAATGACAGTTTTATTTCTTCTGTTTTGAACTGGATGCCTTTTATTTCTTTTTCTTGCCTAATTATTTGTCTAGGACTTCTAATACTATGTCAAATAAAAGTGGTGAGACTGGGCATCCTTGTCTTACTCCTGATCTTAGAAGACAAACTTTCAGCATTTCACTGTTGAGTATGTTAACCATGGAATTGCCATATATGACCTTTATTATTTTAAGGTATGTTCCCTTTATATCCACTTTGTTGACAGTTTTTATCATAAATTGATGTTGAACTTTCTCAAATGCTTTTTCTGAATCTATTGAGATGATCATCAGATTTTTATCCTTCATTTTGTTAATATATTGCATTGATTGATTTGCGTGTTGAACCACTCTTGCATTCCTAGAATAAATCCCACTTCTTCATATTATATGATCATTTTAACATATTTTTAAATTTGGTCTGCTAATATTTTGTTGAGGATTTTTGCATATATGAGGTGAATAATCAAAGAATATGGTAAATGTTTAAATAAAAAAGTTATCACAGTAAAAGACACATTGCCAGTAATGCCCCTCAAAATATTACCCCTCACTTTGAACACTTATCCCATCATTCTTGCCACTTTATGAAGCAGTTCTGGAAGTCCTCTTTCCTGAGTGTCTAGTTGCACTGTCGTGGCTGCCTCAATGTCCTGAATTGATTCAAAACATATACCTTTCATGGTCATTTTGACTTTGGGGAAGAGCCAGAAGTTGCACAGTGCCAGACCCAGTGAATAAATTGGGTGAGTACATACCATACATTTTTATTTGACAGAAATTACCATACTAGAAGCAATGTGTGACACAGAGCATTATCATGATAGAGGATGAAACTGTTTGCCCACTTCTCAGGCTGTTTTCTATGCACATTGTTTCTTAAGTGCTCTAATAAGCCCTTATAATATTCAGTGTTCAAAATAGTGTTCTTGGGTATAAACTCAGCTTGGACAGTTCCATCAAGGTAAAAAAATACAAGAACATCACATTGATGTTACTTGTAGATCTTGATTGACACATCTCACAAGGAGAACTGGATGACTTCCATTGAGAACTCTGAACCTTGGTCTTAGGATCATAACCATAGACCCAAGTTTCATCTCCGATCATGACATATCTTAAAAAGCTGGAATCTGAAGTGGCACAATCACAAACGCCAACAAAATTGACAAGTCACTGTTGCTTTTGTTTGACAGTCAAAAATGCATGGAACAAATTTCGCATCTCACTCGCCTCATGTTAAAATCTGTTGTTAAAATTCTTTGAACAGAACCATAAAAAATGTTCTGATCCTAAGAAATTTCCCTAATAGTCAATTGCCTCTTTGATCAAGTCATTTCACTTTCTCTTTCAACATTCTCTTGTGTTTCTGATGTTGAAGGACTCCTCTATCTTTCCTCATCTTCGATAGATTCAAAACTATTATAAATTGTTCGAACCACTCGTAAACCATCTTCATAGTCACTGCAGTATCACCATAAACTAATTTTAACATTTCGTGTGTTTCTTTAACACTGTTCTGCTGTTTGAAACTAAATTTCATGTTAATGAATTGTCCATGATCCATGATTATGGCACACTTTAAAACACACCTTTTCTCAACTGTAGCTCACAACCAATTGATGGCACTGAAAAACTTGAAACTTGTCACACACTGTTACTAAAGTTTGACGTGCCACTTCCCATATTGAAGACCCCTGCCTTTCTGTTGTATGGCACTTGGCAGCAGCAGTCACATTATATTTTGACCACACTGCATATATTTTTATTCCCCTCCCTTTGCTTTATATTTTCATGTTACTTTTTACTTTTTAAAGTTTTATACATTCTATAATTAATTATTGTAATTTTAGCTAATTTTATTACTTCTGTCTGTTTACTTTCATATTTGCTCTTTAAGTGATTGTTCCTCTACTTTTACTATATATTTGTCTTTTATAATAAGATTTTTACCTTTGTATGTTTTCTGATTATTAACTAGTGCTGTATCTTTTCACCTAAAGAAGTTCCTTTAACACATCTTATAAGGCCAGTTTAGTGGTGATGAATTCTTTAAGCTTTGCTTATCTGGAAAACTATTTTTAATGATAATCATTCTAGGTAAAGAATTATTTGTTGTTAAGTTGTTTTTCTTTCTTTCAGCACTTTAAATATGTCATACCACCCCCTTCTGGCCCATAAAGTTACTGCTGAAAAATCTGTTTATAGTCTTGTGGGGTTTCTTCCCTTTTATATGATAAATTGTTTTTCTCTTGCTGCATTATAGGTTCTTTCTAATCCTTTATTTTACCTTTTTAATATGGTGAGTTTTGTTTAAGATCTTTGAGTTCATCTTATTTCAAAAAATATAGGCTTCCTGGGCCTGGATGTCTACTTTCTTCTCCATAATAGAGATATTTTCAGCCATTATTTCTTTAAATAATTTTTTTTTTAATTAAATTTATTGGGGTGACAATTGTTAGTAAAATTACATAGATTTCAGGTGTACAATTCTGTATTACATCATCTATAAATCCCATTGTGTGTTCACCACCTTCTGGCCTTTCTATCTCTCTTCTCCTTCTGAGATCCCTATAATGTGAACATTGCTCCAGTTGATGTCCCAGAAGTTCTTTAATATATTTTCACTTTTTAAAATTATTTGCTGTTGTTGTTTTGCTGCTGTCTGGCAGAGATTCATTGTTCTGCCTTTCCGCTTGCTGATTCATTCTTCTGTTTCTTTCATTCTAATTTCTAACCCCTGTAGTGTATTTTACCGTTTATTTATAACTTATATTTGGTACTGTGTTATATTTTCTATCTATTTCTTAGAGTTCTCACTTTGTTCTACCTTCCTTTTCGTGAGTTTCTTGACCATTGTTAGGATCATCTCTGTATCCTTAAATTCTCTTTCTGGCATCCTGTCTAATTTCCTGCTTGGAACACACTTCCTCCATCTTCTCATTTTCTTGAATATATATATATATATATAGATATATATATATATACACACTCACACACATATACATATATATTATTATATATTATATATAAAATATATATGTGTATATATTATATAATACATATATACACATATATACTTCATTTAATATATATTATACATATAATATATATGTATATATATTATATATATACACAATTATATATACACATATATATATATATATATATATATATATATATATATATATATATATATAAAAAATGAAATAGCTACCTTTTTCATGCTTGAAAATGTGGCCATGTGTAGGAGACGATTGTTCTTATTCACCCTTGTCCTAGCTCTTGGTTGTCTCTCAGATCTTTGCAATTATCTATTCTGCCTAAGTTACTCCTGTTATGACCACATTGTTGATGGTGTATCAAGACCTGTCAGTGTTCCAAAGAAAGGGATCTCTTTTAGCACCTAGTTTCAGGCTGATTGGATGCTAGACCCTCAGGCAGCAGATTTCTATGGTATGTAAATTTATATAGTACTGTGATGCCACAATTATTATCCCTGGTGGTCTTTAGACTAGGACATCTGGAGGAACACCTGGGCAACATTTGCCAAAATCGGGGCTCAAGATGAAATTTTAAGCTCCTTTCTGGAAAGTCTACTTGAGTTGTAGCAAGGTTAAGGTGATGTACACGGATAGTGTCTTCGTGCTTTTGTTACCTGGGTGCACCTCATTAGCCTCTAGGTACGTAGGAGACCTGAAGCTTGTTTCTTATATTGAAACTCCAGGCTAAATAAGTAGGCCTTTTTCACAGGAATACTAGGGTTGTGTTTCAGGCTGTTTGCGCAATGCCCTAGGCATCAAATGAGCCCATCAAAGGTATTCTTCATTTCTGTTATAGGGTTTTTTTTATTCTAGCATTTACTTTTGATTATTTTTTAGAGTTTCTGTTTCTCTGTTTACATTGCCCGTGTGTTCTTGTATACTGTCTACTTTTTCTAGTAGAGCTCAGTTTATGAATCCAGAAGCATCTCTTCTGGTAAGCTGATCTCAGCTCTTTCTTTGTATCCACCAGTCGCTACAGATTTCAGGGTGGTTGTCTGTTCTGAGATCTTAGTTCTCTGATGGGTCCCATAAAAGTTGCTGACTTTTAGTTTTGTTAGTTTTTTTTTTTTTTTTTTTCTTGTTGTAAAGATGGAAGTGACTACTTCCAAGTTCTTTACTCATTACAGCTGAAACCAAAAGCTTACTGTTTCTTAAATGGCAGTATTCAGACTTTATTTGGTGGTTTTACTCTGTGTGCAGAAAATCATGCAGTAAAAAATGTGAAATATATGCCTTTTAATTGGGAATTCCGAACAGTTTTTGGGACCAGAGAGAGAAAGAGAGCATGCAGTTAATGCAAAAGTCCATCAATTGTACTATCTTGTCGTGTTATTTGGCGGACTTTTAAAAAGCACATGTATTTGTAATAAAATCTTGTTATATTTGTGGGGAAGAATAATGCAAAACTTCTAGTTTAAAAAATAAGAAGCCATAAAAGGAATGTAGGATGATCAGAAATAGCTAGGCAATGTCAATAGAAGTTTTGTAACAAATATATAATATTTAAACCTAGTAATGCTGTTGTTATTGATGAACTCAGTAAATGGCAGCTCTGTCTTAGAGATCTTTTAGTTTTATAAGGTTATGAAAATGCACAGATATTACCTTAAAAATGTAGTAGACGTATTTTGTGTACAGACAGATTTTAATCTATATTTAACAATTTACTAATGCATTAAAATAGGAACAAGAAATGTTTGATTTCTTCAAGTTTGGATGACTGATAGCCTAGACATCAATCTTGCAAATTTCAAGTATATATCAAATGAGATTTATTTGTTACATTTTTATTTTATTTTAGCTTATCTTTACTATACCTCTATATCTCTACTAGACATCAGACATCTTTTTATTGACTAAGTAATGTAGCACTGAAATGAATGAAGTCAATACTGGATTATCTGGGCATGAATTATGTTCAAAATGAATTATCCTGACAGTGGTTTTCTATTTTGACCAAGATTGCTTTGAAGTAGACTGCAAATACTTTCCTGTAAATATTAACCTAGGAATAGCATAAATGTTAAAATACATTTGCTGGAAATCAATTTAATTAATCCTATAACCAAACAGAACTAATTTAGTGATAGTGCTTTCATTGGTAAGTAGAGTTGGACTACAATTAAATAGCAAAGTGATTCCAATCATTTGATTTGTCACACTCAAGGATTTAGTCAAATATCTCAAAGGAGTATTGTAATAATACCATCAAATTTTTAAAAAGGATCAGTTTCATGCTACTTTAATTCTTAGAAGTGACAAGATAAAAAATGAACCAGAATAGAAGCTAGTCCTAATTGAACAATTACTTTGTACTAATTAAATTTGTTCTTAGCCAAGTCATATGATTTTCCCAGACAATACCTGCAATATGAAAGACTCACAATCACTGACATGCATGCATCAATAATTTCTGATTGTTTCTTTTAAGTCTAATATTTTAAAAATCAATATTATTTAACAGTAGTAATTGAAACAGGGTTTACAAAATCACACTGCAAAAAAACGTAATGTAATGCAGTGAGGAAAATATACATTGACTCTAGAAGCTATCCACAATGATTTATTATTATTATTATTATTATTATTATTATAACATGGTAATATTCAGAAAAATTTCATAACAAGTATAAAGCAATCTCGAGATTTATTGTTTAGTACCACTAGGAGGATATAAGAAATCAACTTGATGCAATAAGCAAATATTTAAACAATGCATTTTCACTCTATTTCATATGTGCATGCTCTAAAAATGAAAACTGTTATTGACATTTGAATAGATTTTGACATATCTTTATTATCAGAGAAATGAAATAATTATCAATGAAATGAGCTATAAGACTAAACCTCTCATTCTTTTTAAAAGTGTTTTATTTTCATAAGAAATGTTGAAATTACAAATATAAAATAATTTTGTTTTCATGAGACAAAATAATTTACATACTACTTATGTTATATACCTAATTACAAAATTTATTTTCCTGTTATTTTATGTCTTTAATTCTGAGTATATGAGTTCACCTCTTTGGACAAGATTAACAAGGTTTCTCCTCTCAAGATGCTCACATTTCAAAAGGAGAAACGGAAAATTAATAAGCAAAAATAAGTAACAGACTGGATTTGTGAACTGCAGTAAACTTCTGAATTCCTTCAGGGATTTCAATAATTTTTAATGAATATAAATATAATATCCAAACAACATTGAGAGAAGTCCAGAAATTTTATATATTTCACATAAACGTAGTAGTTTTTTTTCTCTTATTCTCTTCATCAGCCCACTTATTGCTACAAATTTAGCAATTTCTTGAACATGATATTTTTTAACTTCCATTGTGATAATAACAAAAACCATTCAAACAAAGCAGCTTTGTTGCCTGGGCAACACTTCTCTTTCCTGCATTCATCAGTTTCCAGTTAAGGGACCATTTTAACCATTAGTAAATATAGACAGATTATATCCCCTAATGAATGAATAATTAAATTCTCTTATAGGATAAATGCCTCTCTACAGAACAACATAGAACTTAGTGCTGAGATGCAAGATTACATAGAAGCTGTAACATAATCACTCCATACCTATTGGGCATTCATTATCCAACATTCTATAAGCATACAAGATACAAATATACACATACATAATTTGCAGGCTAGGAGGAGAGACAGATGAGGGAGAGAAAAAACGCTAATATTTCACTATAAGAAAAATAGTATTTTTTTTTTCTATTACAAGGTGCCACAGGGATATGAGATAGTAAATTCACACTCTGCCATGTTGTCTGTTCACTGAGGCTGTATATACAAAAGTCAGACAATTAAATTTGTGAACTCATACTAGAAAAAGGGCTACATACCTTATTGCTGATTATCACTATGGTCACCTTCGAAGTTTTACCCTTGGGACGCTATGCATTGATGCCAGTGCCTAGTCCACCTTTCAAAGAAATTTTGAAGCTTTTTTTCTGGAATGGCCATCAGAGCTGCCATCATATTGAACTTGATGTCCAGAATGTCATCAAAATGTCTTCCTTTCAATATTTCCTTTATCTTTAGGTAAAGACAGAAATAATTGGGGGCCAGATCAGGTGAGTAAGGAGGGTGTTACAATACAGTTATTTGTTTACTGGCTAAAAGTTCCCTCACTGACAGTGCTGTGCGAGCTGTTGTGATGCAAGAGCCATGAATCGTTGGCGAAAAGTTCAGGTCATTTTCGTCTAACTTGTTCATGCAGCCTTTTCAGCACTTCCAAATAGTAAACTTCATTAACTGTTTTTCTAATTGGTACAAATTCATAATGACTAATCCCTCTGATATCAAAAAAGGTTATCAACATCATTGCAACAAATTCACGAACCTAATTATTAAGACAGTGTGTGTGTGTGTGTGTGTGTGTGTGTGTGTGTTCAGTAGCAGAAAAAATCAAATTATAGACTTGCTATTGGATTGAGCAGATCAGACATGATTTGTCCATGAGGCAGTGTGGTTGGTAGGAATTCAAAAGTGCCATTCACTTTCTTTGAGCAACTGTATTTTAAGATTAGGCCGACCAATTTGAATAGAAGTTCTGGTTGGAATAGTCTGAACTGTTCTGTCAGGGAATGTGTGAATGCAGCTACAACACAATTTAGGATTGCCTATGCAATGGTGAACATCTCAGCAAAGCCTCTCCCCAAACCCCCATTTGGAAACAAATTTTCTTCTGCCTCTGAAGTACTTATATTTTATTGTCTGTACTGGTTATGGGGACCCTGACATAATTCCCTTATGTCTTTGTAGATGTAATTGTCCCTATGAAAGTATGGATGTCTACATATCTTTACATATACAATAGTACCAAGCTTGCTTGCTCATGAATGGATATTTAATAGATATTACTAGAAGGAAATCAATCTCTCTCTCTCTCTCTCTCTCTCTCTCTCTCTCTCTCTCTGTAGCTGCAACATCTTAATATCTGAACAGAAATTTCTCAATGAAATATTGTGTACAGACATTTCCATCAAATTATATTCCTATGATTAAATATTGAATGGTAAAACAAACCTAAAGGGAATGGGGTTAGTACTGATACAATTATTTATAAATTATGTGGGCTGTGGCATACCAGACACTACTTTTGGGGGGAAATCCCAGGAATGTTTTTTGGCATAAATATAAGTAATTATGAATTTATCTAAAAATAATTTGAAGTGTTTTGCCATTGAACTTTTGAAAGAATGAAATGTGGTTTTATTTCCAGCATTAGAAAAATACAAATTCGATATCCTCTTTATTTTTATATGGACCAGAAAAATATGAGATCACTTTACACAGGAAAGTATAACATTTGTAATAGAGGTAAACATGTGTTTTGTATTTTACATGTACGAGAAAAATTAGGGTCATGAAAATGTCTTCTGTGCAATTTTCTACTGTTTTTTGTTTTCTCCTCCTGAAGATTTTGTCAGTGTTATTTGTGCAATGAAATTGTCCTGACTTGATTCAATATTAAGTCTATATCTCTAATAGTTTGATTTGAGGACAAAGTTTTTCATTTGTTCCCATTAGTCTTTGGCAATTAGAATACAAAATGAAAGACACAAAGCAAATAGATAATAGCAGTGTAAGCAAATCACAAGTGAGTTGGTTTCAGCACCACTAGCCTGACAATGATAAGAAAGCAAGAGAAAAGTGATATCCTAGAAGCAAGGGGAAATTATTACCCTCACAACCCACTTGCATATCTCAAGGAGACCTTTTTTGACTTCACTAGTGGCACTTTCAGTAGCTTTGATGTCAAAGAGAAAAGAAAGAAAGAAACAAAAACAAACCTGTGTCAATTTTCTGTTTATGAAACCCAGAAAGCAGTTGTCTGGATTTGTTCTGATGCCGTCTGTAGCCTGACTCCAGATGTCTCCATGTGCGGCAACTGCTATTGGAGGGGTCATTGTCCCTGTGGGACTTATCTTTCAAGGCAGAATCAACCAGGCTTGTCTTAATTAAGACACAAGTGTATATCAAAAGAGAAAAACATAATAATCAGCTGAGAATTTTAGAGGATGGTATTCTAACGGAGATTTGTGATTATGAGGTATCTTTTTTTATACAAAAATTAAACTGTTATATGCACTTTTTGTTTAAAAACAATTAAGAATAGATTCGATGTAGCTTTTCATAATACATTTGGCTCTACTTTACTAAATACATTTTGTAAATTGATCTAAGTCTATATAGCTTTCAAATGGTACTGCATATTACAAATGAATCAATGTTTCAATGTTTTAATCTAAAGAACTCAGCCATGTTACAGTATACTTCAGAGTTTTCTGTGAAAGTGAGCTATTTGTTTGTGTATATTTTATGTATGGTTATCAATATAGCAAACATTGAATGTAGAAGGATGCACAAAACATTGACCACTGGCTGAAGGATGGGCAAGGGGCAAAGAGAGAAATAGTTTTCCTTCTTTTCTCTATGAGCTTTTTTTTTTGTTCTGCAAATAAAGCAAAATTAGCCATATAATGTGCATTATGTGACATATCACATTGTGAAGAAGTTTAATTATTTTTCATTTCTATTGACATTTATACTTCAGAACAAGATGATTAAATGTGAGTTATATTATGAAATGATCAGTAAGATGAAAAAAGAAGTTTTACCTAAAAAAATGACAATTCCTCATAATATTTTATTGTTTTAGTAAGGCATAGGGCTGGTATGAGTAAATTCCTGCTTGAATTTGTCATCCATAATTGAACATAGGTAAAGGATTGAAGTTGGATTTGGATATCCTGAAATTTCATAACTGATCTTCAAAGTGAAAATTATGGGGATTATTTAAATTAATAAAATAAGAGGTAAGTTGCAGATTTACTTTTAGAAACATAAAAAAAGTGTCATCAATCCAGATAAGCAATTTTAATCTAAATAACTAATTGATTCCAAACTCCCCATTCAAGAAAGATGATAGGCAGAGATGTGTCTACTGATACTGATAATCCAATAGTTTCAAACATTCTAGAAAATTTTTAGGAGATTATGAGTTTAATTAAATCTATACTATATGTCTGAATTTTTAAAATACTATTTCCTGATTTTGGCAAGAAAATTAGGTGCTTATTTGTATTGCTATTCAGCACCTTCATAATAGGTGGTGATTATGTAATAATGTTCTTATCTCATTTCATATAATGAAAATAGGCCAATAGTAGATATAATAGAAAAACGTTGAGTGGAAACACACACGATCAAGTCTATCTACTATTTAATTCTCAGATCTTGAATAAACTTATGATATTAAAAACCTAGTACATTAAATCTCCCTTTATATTCTAAAGACACTGTTTTTACATTTAGTAAAAATATATACTCGTCATGACAACTCTACAAATTATGAAACTAAGAAATATTACTTGATTTTAAAAATGCTCCTGAGAGTGATGGGGAAGTAATTCAAACACTGTTGTTCTGATTTCTGTCTGTGTGCGATTCCTAAAGGAAGAACCAGTGGACTTGAAGATCAGGGAAACACTGGAGATTGGATTAATCATTAGCCATGGAAAAATGAGGGTATGTCAGCTCAATTTCTGGACTTTGATTCCTTTGAACTTTGTTACTATCAACCTCTGTTCTGGGAATAAAGACAAAAATAACAAAAATACCGTATCACCTCAGACTCTTGAGATAAGAGAGTTTTATAAATTTTCCAACTACTGATTATTATTGCAGCAAGAACTAATTCCCTGCCATGAAATTTGGATATATTGATATTTTTTCATTTTTTTCATAGTTAAATTTTGAATTCCTTTTATAGATGCCAGTTTAAAAAACAAGGACAGTGTTTTCTGTTAAGCCACATGAACAGTACACATGCTAATAATTCTAATGACATATAAAGAGTTTAAGGAAAGTTGTAGGAAATTACAAGTTTTAAAACATGAAAGAATGATTAGTATTGTGTGCTATACTTTGCGTCTAAACACCCTTCAACCATTCCAGGTATTTAAGAAAAAAATATTTAATAATACTTTATCATCAGGATAATGTGTTTTAATTATGGCTATTTAAAAAATACATGTGCACAGAAAAAAATAAACAGTGACCACAATCAGACTTAATATGCCAGCAATATGGCAGACTAATTATCTGAATAGCCTTACCAATACTTTACATACTGGGGATGCCAAAAAAATGTATACACATTTTAAGCGATGTTATCTATGCTCAAGTAGTAGTTTACTATAATCAGAAGTGTCTGGACGCTGATGGTGACCACTTTAAGTACGTCCTGTAATTGCAGAAGTTAAACGTGACTTGCATTCATCTTTTGTTTTCAGTATATACTGAGTATTACAATTAATAGAATTTTTTCCTTTCTTAAAATGTGTATACATTTTTTGGGAACCCTCTGTATAAAACAAGTTATGTAAATAGAAATATCATCTTCATGTGCAGAGTTGATTTGGCAAGAAAGTGAGAGAAATGCTCAGAAACCAAAATAACAAATATGAAGGGTGATAAAGCACCAAACTTGGGCTACCATGAGAGCATTATGATCTTCCATAGTCCAAATGTCTCCATTTTAATGGAACTCACAAGGAAGAAAGAAGAAAAAGTCTACATCCTGCACAAAGTGGGAAATCATGAGAATCTTGCACAAAAACTGACTCCAAAGACAATTTTCTGAAGGAAAAGAGAAATTATGAAAACAAGAAAGCACTCAACTGACAAGAGGGAGGGGAAACTTTCATGCTTATGTGGAGGGCTTACAAACAGCTTTAACAAAGAATTTCCAATGACAGTCTGGTTACAATGTATCTTTTAAACTGGACTCAACACTGCTGCTATAGCCCCCAGAAGACTTAAGCTTGGAATTTACTTTAAGAAGGTCCCAATGTGTACCCTTCCCATGTACCTGACTGAATGAATAAAGGGAATCCACTCTCAATCAAAGTCTCAAAAGTTGCATAGATAAAATTTAATTTATCATAATCCCACTATCCTCAAAACCTTAGGATATAAATCATAGGGAACAAGTGTAGCAGAAGCAACAAACATCAGTAATGAAGTATCACAGTTTTCAGATGGATACTCAGATTACAAAAGGCAAATGATACAAGATCAGAGAAATGTAATTTTATTAATATAAGACAAAATTGACCTTATGAACAAAAGCCTTTTTAGAGATTAAACATGGAAGTTCAATTGAGGAGAAAAGAACAATTCTAGACTTTCATAAAGCTGTAATATAAATAAAATATGTGAAGCCAAAAGTGAAAGAACTACAAGTAGAAATGGACATAGCTTCAGTTTTGTTTTTGTTTTTTTCTGGGAGATTTAATGCACTACTCTTCAAAATTGATACTAAGTGTAAGGGAGATTTGAACCACACAAATTACAAGGTAACACTAAAGGACATACAGATACATACTTCTGTTTTAAAACATTAGCATATTTGAGTTGCTTTAGTGGAGAAAGGAGTATATTTTTGGATGGTAGGTTTAACACAAACAACAAATGTGGTAAAGGGAACTAACGAAATTCTTAGAGAGGAAACAAAGATAAAGGGAACACAGACTTTATTATTTATTTAAAACCCACTAAATACAGAAAGAAACTAGGATAGGTTTTGTTTAGGAAAGTGTCTAACTAATGAATTAGAAATTGGTATTTCCTTCTTTAAGTAACTAAATACCTTAGTAAGGCTAACAAAATATTTACATTTATTCAAATGAAAGATTTATAGAAAAATTCACAGTCAATATAGCAAATACATACTTATAAAAATTGAAAGGTATGCTCTATACATCAGACTCCAGGCTGGAAGACAGAAAGTACTACACACACAGCTTTCTAACAGGAGGAACTTATCAGAGGGAATTGGTTACCCAGGCAAAGGGAATGCTGAGAAGCCAAACATTGAGACAATTCAGAGATTATCAACTATAGAAAACTAGAGGAATCAGAGTCCAGGACTATCCAATGGGATCTGAGATCACAAAAAGAGAGTAAATCCCATGAAGCTGAATCCATAGTAGACATGAGACATGATGCTACTGGAATGCAACAGCAAGAATGATGGAGAAAAATATTCTGTCTTCTCCTCTCATCTCACCTTCCAATCTTGCACTAGTATTTCCCATTGGCTTAACTAGAAATCACAGGTCAAGGTAATGTGAGAAATAGGAGCAACATAGAAGGTGGGAAGGAAGGGATCTGCAAGCAAACAGGAAATTGATGGATTATCCTTAATTGTCAAGTGAGGAGAGTTCAAAGGAGATCTGGAAAAAGTGTCTTCCTTTGGGCATTAGCAGAATAGAAATGCTTCTCCAGCCTAAAGTTGGGAGAAAAGCTACTTAGGAGGGGTAAAGAGGTACAGAGATGGAAACAAACTAGCTGATGTAGGGATAGACAAGTAGATTAACTTCATACGAGTAGAAGTACCATGTACTGGAGAATGGAAGAGAAGTTTAATGGGAGCAATAGAAGGTTAATGACAAAGAGTGATGATGCATAATTACTGTCTTTTTCCACATATTTCTGATATTTATTTCCTACTGACAACTATTAGTTTAGAAAACAAAGAAAAAAATATGTAGATGATTTATTCTCCAAACCTAGGTAACCTAAATTTGTATCCTTTAGATTTATCAATGTCTCAACATGTCATAGATTGCATTACCCCAATACAATAAATAAGAGTATCCAAATGCAGAATATTTTAATCTTCAAAATGGGAGGCAGGACTCCTCACTGAAGAAAGCTTTTCATAAGGTACGATACTCTAGGAAGCAAATTTGATAATGTTGATGACACTAGCTACCTGCACTCTTATCTTTACTGTGTCTTAAAACTGGTGAGAACCTAATCTGAAAATCATTGTGTTCTCGTGTGTGTGTGTGTGTGTGTGTGTGTGTGTGTGTGTGTGTGTATACATACAGCAAGGCTTCTGAAATAAAGATAATTTGGAAGGAATATACAGAACTATGTAGTTTGTAACAAGAGCACCAAACAAAAGGAGCAACTGAGAGTTAATGGAATTATTTGGACTGCCCATGCAGATATATTACTGTGAACAGATGTCACATTGGTTACTAAAAATGACCAAAATGACAGAGTGGAAGTGATGGCAAACCTTTTTTTGGACAATAACTGCTGAGTGCTGAAACAAGACAGATGAAAGGGTAGTGTCTGAAATTTATAGCCTATGTTTTCATCTAGGAGTTTTTTGTTGTTTCAGGTCTTATTTTTAAGTCTTTAATCCATTTTGAGTTTATTCTTGTATATGGTGTAAGAAGGTGTTCCACTTACTACTTCTTCTTCTTTTCCTCTTCCTCCTCCTCCTTCTTCTTCTTCTTTTTTCTTTTTTTTTTTTTTTTTTTTTTTCATATATCTTATGGATAGACTTTTGTATATTCTTGTATTCTTGCATCCTTTGTCATAGATTACATGATCATATAAACATGAATTTATTTCTGGGCTCTCTATTCTGTTCCATTGATCTATATATCTCTTTTTACAACATCTGGCAATTAAGTTTGTGAAGTTTTTGCGATGATGTTTCTAACCTTTTTTGATATCAGAGGGATTATTCATTATGAATTTGTACCAACTGGAAAAAACAGTTAACCAAGTTTCCTATTTGGAAATGCTGAAAAGGCTGTGTGAAAAAGTTAGATGACCTGAACTTTTCACCAACAATTTATGGCTCTTGCATCACGACAATGCACTAGCTCACATGACACTGTCTGTGGGGAGTTTTTAGCCAGTAAACAAATGAATGTATTTAGAGCACCCTCCCTACTCACCTGATCTTGCCCCCAAAGACTTCTTTCTCTACCTGAAGATAAAGGAAATATTGGAAGGAAGACATTTTGATAACATTCAGGACATCAAGGTTAATATAATGACAGCTCTGATGGCCGTTCCAGAAAGAGTCCCAAAATTTCTTTGAAGGGTGGACTAGGTGCTGGCATCAGTGCATAGCTTCCCAAGGGGAGGACTTCGAAGGTGACTGTAGTGATGTTCAGCAATGAGGTATGTAGCACTTTTTCTAGGATGAGTTCATGAACTTAATTGGCAGACCATGCTGTTTTGATTTCTGGCCTTGTAGTATAGATTGATATCAGGTTGCATGATACCTCCAACTTTGTTCTTCTTTCTTAGGATTGCTGTGGCTATTTGAGGTTTTTATGGTTCCATATAAATTTTAGGATTATTTGTTTTAGTTCTGCAAATAATCCCATTGGTATTTTGATAGGGACTACATTACATCTATAGATGATTTGGGTAGTATGGATATTTAAAATATATTAACTCTTCTTATCCATAAAACTGGTATATGCTTCCATATATTTGTATCTTCAGTTCCTCTTTTCAGTGTTTTATAATTTTCTGAGTACAGGACTTTCACTTCCTTGGTTAAATTTATTCATATATATATTATTTTTTTGATGCAATTGTAAATGGGATTGTTTTCTTATTATTTTCTGATTGTTCATTATTTGTATATAAAAATGCAACAAATTTTGAATATTATTTTTGTATCCTACTACTTTACTAAATTCATTTAGCAGTTCTAATAGGTGCAATCTCAGGGGTTCTCTATAGTATCATGTCATCTGTAAATAATGACCATTTTATGTCTTCCTTTCCAATTTGGATGCCTTTTATTTCTATTTCTTTTCTGATTGCTGTGGCTAGAACTTGCAATACTATGATGAATAGAAGTGATGAAAGTGAATAGCCTTGTCTTGTTCCTGATCATAAGGAGAATGCCTTTAGCTTTTCCCTATTGAGTATGATGTTAGTTGTGAGTTTGCTATATGTGGCCTTTATTATATGGAGATGCATTCTCTCTATTTGCTGATAATTTTTATCATACAAGGATGCTGGATTTTGTCAAGTGCTTTTTCTGCATCTATTGGTATGATCATATGATTTTTATTTTGTTCATCTGTTGTTTTATTTTAATTGATTTGTTTATATTGAACATATGTTGCATCCCAAGAATAAATCCCATGGAATCATAATATTTTTAATGTATTGCTGAATTCATTTTGCTAATATATTGTTGAGGATTTTTGCATCTATGTTCATTAGGGATATCAGCCTATAGTTTACTTTTCTTTTTAATTGAAGTTTATTGGGGTGACAATTGTTAGTAAGGTTACATAGGTTTCAGATGTACAATTCTGTAATATATCATCTATATATCACATTGTGTGTTCACCACCCAGAGTTAATTTTCTTTTTGAATTGTCTGTCTGGTTTTAGAATGAGGGTAATGGTAGCCTTCCCTCTTCTTGAATTTTTTGGAACAGTTTGAGAATAATAGATGTTAATTATTCTGTGAATGTTTGATAAAATTTACCTGTGAAGCCATCTGGTCCAGGACTGGTCCAGGACTACTGTTTTTTGGGGAGCTTGTTGATTACTGATTCAATTTTATTAATAGTAGTCAGTCAGTTCAGATTTTCTGTTTTTTTTTTTTTCATTCAGCCTTGGGAGCTTGTATGTTTGTAGGAATTATTCCATTTCTTCAAGATTGTCCAATTTGTTTGCATATAATTGCGCAGAGTATTTTGTTAAACTTTTTGTATTTTGATGGTTTCTGTTATCACTTCTCCTCTTTCATTTCTTATTTTATTTATTTGGGTCTTTTCTTTTTTCCTGATGAGTTTGGTTAGTGTCTATCAATTTTATTTATATTTTCAAAGAACCAGCTCTTGGTTACATTGATCTTTTGTACGCTTTTAAGTCTTTTTTTTGTTTATCTGTGCTCTGATCTTTATTATTTCCTTCTTCTACTCGCTTTGGGGCTTTGTTTGCTCTTGTTTTTCCAGTTTCCTTAAGTGTAATGTTCGATTGTGATTGTTTATTTGAGATTTTTTTCTTATTTCTTGAGGTAGGACTGCGTTGCTATGAATTTCCATCTTAGAAATACTTTCTCTGTAGTTTTGAGATGTTGTGTTTTCATTTTCATTTGTCTCAAGGTATCATTTGATTTATTTCTTGATCTCTTCATTAACTCATTCATTGTTTAGTAGCATGTTATTTAATCTCCATGTGTTTGTGTGTTTTTTAGGGCTCTTTGTTTGGATGGTTTTGTAATTGATTTCTTGTTTCATACCATTATGGTCAGGGAGGATGCTTGATATGATTTCAATCTTCTCGAATTTTTTGAGACTTGTTTTATGGCCTGTCTTAGAAACTGCATCATGTGAACTTGAAAAAAAAAATGTATATTCTGCTACTTTGGGGTGAAATGGTCTAAAAACATCAATTAAATCTATCTGGTCTAGTGTGTCATTTAAGGCCATGGTGTCCTTGTTGATATTCTGTGGAAAATCTGTCAATGGGGTGTTAAAGTCTAATTATGATGTATCTTATTGTGGACCTCTTTGGGTTCATCTTTTTTGGGACTCTATATGCTTCCTGGCCTTGTATGTTTTTTTTTGTTGTTGTTTTTCCCCCCCCCCCCCAGCAGCTTAGGGAAGTTTTCAGTCATTATTTCTTCAAATAGGTTCTTGACTTCTTGGTCTCTTTCTTCTCCGTCTGGTGCTCTGTGATGTGATTGTTGTTATGCTTGATATTATCTCAGAGGTCCCTGTAATAACTCTTCATTTCAGTTATTATATTCTTTATTTTTGTCTGGTTCTGTTATTGTGGTTCATATGTCCTTCTCTATGCTTGCCATCTATTTGTTGAAATTCTTACTAAGTTTCTTATGCATTCTTATAGCATGTGTTTTGAACTCTGTCTCTGGTAGGTTGGTTGCCTCAATTTAATTTAGTTTTTTGTGGGGTTTTTTTTCTGGAGTTTACTTCTATTTAGGAAATGTTTCTTGTTTCCTCATTTTGGCTGTCTCTAGTGTTTATTTCTATTAGGTAGTTCAATATCTTCCAGTGTTCACTGCATGGCCTTATGTAGTAGGTGTTCTGTGCTGTCCAATGTCACAATCTACCTGATTTCCCTGGTACACCATGTGTTTCAGGAGTGTTTCTCGGGTGTGTTGTTTGTGGCCTCCTGTTGTAGTTTAGCCTTCATTGCTTTTGGCAAATCAATAGATAGGATTGACTCTGAGGTAGAATTACTGTGAAGATTGGCTATGCCCTCAGTGTATGAGCTGCTGTGTTGGGCTGTCCCCTCAGGAGTTTCAACCCATTGGGCTTGTGTACCTGTTCAGACCACCCTTTGGGTGGGCCACTTGTGGGCATAATTTGGTGGTGCTCTGTTGTGTCTTCAGCCAATCTTGGTTGTGTTGTTTCTGGTGCATCTTGGGAGAGTCTCTTGTGCAAGACAATTTTCACCTTCCATGTGACCAGCCTGGGGTTACCTGGTTAGAGCTAAAAAACTGTATTCAGTTGACTGCTGCCTGTGCTGGACCTGGAGGCACGTGGGAGTGGCCTAGCTGTGACCCTCGACTGACTGCCACCAGTATTGGGCCTGGGCAGCTTAGCAAAATGCCCAGGGCACCCCTAGTTCTGTTGCGACCTGCTGACTGCCCATGAGGTTCAGCTGCTGAAAGAGCCACCTTAGGTGCGGGGATCAGGGTGGTTTTCCAGGTGCTGATATTGC
The DNA here is from genome assembly GCF_057876585.1 of Rhinolophus sinicus. NCBI lineage: Eukaryota > Metazoa > Chordata > Mammalia > Chiroptera > Rhinolophidae > Rhinolophus > Rhinolophus sinicus. The sequence goes on along the minus strand of NC_142507.1, from coordinate 26,324,569 downwards.
CCCCAGTGATGCCACCTGAGTTGAGTGGGGTGGGGCCCCAAAAGGTCACCAAGGTGGGGTGGATATTGCTCACATACTTAAGTAAATTCAGTTCTTGCACCATTGCTGCACCTGTGGCCACTGTGCAAAATGCCCAGAGAACACCACAGGCAGCTACTGCTTGCTTTGGGCCTGGAGATTCCCGAGAGTCTCCCAAGGAAGGCTGCAGCATAAGCTGGGGCTGACTTCCTGCCACTCGAAGTTTCTCAGATAGCCACAGAGACTGCATGATGTGCTTCTGGAAAAGCCTCCCAGAACTTGTGAGGTGTGTCTGGCCTCCCAGGTGTCAATAGTGGCCCTGGTGATGCTGTGTGAGCTGGCCATGTGTGGAGTTCACCAGGCAAATGCAGTCTCAGATTTGGCTATGTTGGGGAGGGTACAGCACAGGAAAGATAGTGCCCATCTGTAGTCTACATGTGAAGACGGCTCCACACAGGGATAATGGTAGCTATTTCTCTAGCCCTCTTCCTAAAGCCACACAACTCACTCTTTCCCTGTATGTCTCTGGCACCTTTCAAGTTAACGCTCCTCCACCAGAGTCCAGGGTGAGTACTTGCAGGCAAGTGAGCCTTTATGCAGGAACTTTAAGAGGGCCTCTGGTTTTCCAGCCACCTTCTGTCTCACCAGAATGTGTGGAATCCTAACTGATTTTATACCAGACATTGTGGAGTCTCCTCTTCCTGGCATAGGAACACTGGGTTGGGAAACCCTGTGTGAGGATGGGACCCCTCACTCTTCAGGGGGAACCTCTGCTGCCAAGCTGTCCCTCCTAATACTCAACCACTACCTGTGGGTTTGAGTCAGCGCATTTTGTGTATCTGTCCCTCCCTCCAGTCTTGATGTGGCCTCTTCTTTATATCCTTAGTTATAGGGTTCTGTTCAGCTAGTCTTCAGGTGATTCTTGGGAGTGAGTGTTCTATAATTATTTGTAATTTTAATGTGGTCATGGGAAGAGGTAAGCAGAGCATTTGCCTAATCTGCCATCTTGAAATCCTAATTCCTAGCATCTTAAGAGCAATGCTGAAGTGCTTTTCTCGCCATTTTGCTGTAATGTTGACACATTTCCCTTTTCAAATAAAGATCATAATTATATCATTCTGCTTACTCTTACCTAAAAGGTATTGTGCATGAACCAATACAATTTTTACTCCATTTCAAAATAATCCTTCTATTAATGAATCATATTTAAGTGAATTTTCTTTATAGAAACACATGTTGTAGCATAATAGGCTGTGTATAGAACACTGCATTGGGCAAGTGGAAAAAACATTTTTCTTTCAAATCAAGTCCATAAAACAAGCATTATTATTACATATAATATATTGTCTGGTATAGCACAATTATGTTAACCATTAATAATAAAAGAAAATTGTTAAAACCTCATATATTTGGCAGTGAAATATAATCTAATAGTTCAAAAATTCATAATGGAAATATATACAAATACATACAATATTGTAAATAGCACTTATTGAATATAAAAATTTGTAGGACACTGAGACATGTGTAGCCCTTAATGCACTTATTTGAGAAAAACTCAAGACTGAAAGTTAATTTGAACATTAAGAAAAATGCAGTAGGATAGAAAGGATTAAAAAAAATTGAGAATTAAAATGGAAAGGAAAGACACAGAGGAGTTCAAAAAAGCTAAGGTATTAAAAAAAGATCAAAGAAATAAAAGATTAATAAAAATAATGAAAAATACTTAATACAAGAACTTCCATTTCTGTCCCCATGACACACATATAAACACACATAGCAAAAAATAATGACCAATTATAAGAACATAGTAGTCAAAATGGCAGGAGAGAGCTGATGTTATGGGAAGGACCTGGTAGCAGACAGCAGTACAGCAGTGTATGTTTTGCATTTGGCCCACTTTTCCAAATTTGAGAGGAAATTGACAGCTTTGTGGCACTATGGTGATAATAATATGAAGCTATGGCTTGCCAAGTGTTCAGACCTTGAAAAGCCACTTGTTAAAAAGTAGTAATAAAACTGGATTACATCACGGAAATGGCAGTATGAAGTGAGCCTCTCGAAATCTGCCCTGGAATTTACAACAAATTGAACAGCTAAAATTCCACACAGGATTCCCTGTGCAGCAGACAGGCAAGACTAAAAGACACCCAACTGAAATGATCTAAAGATGGGCAAATGAGCGAGCAGGGTAGGAGGGAATTGGGAAGTGTGGAGACGCAGGCCCGGTGGGCCGCAGAACGAAGACAGGAGCTCGGAGCTCCCTGAAGTCAGAGGTACCACAGTGACCAGAGAGGGAAGAATTCAGACGCTAGTGCTCCCCTTATGGCCCACAGTTCTGCCTGAAGGATCAGCATACAACATGGTTGAACCCAACACTCATGGCAGAGACCTTGGGGCAAAGACTGAGGGAAAAGGGGTGAGAACAGTGGTTAAGCCATAACTGTGAAGCAGAGGACAGAAGACATAAGCACAGAGTCTAGCCGAGCCCTGTCCACCATCCCAGAGCTCACCCCACCCCCACCTACCCAGTGCTAGAAGCTAAACAGTAGCAGTGTCAGATCAAAATAACAGACTATTAGCAGCTCTGACAACTGGCCATGCAGCCATGGACTCGAAGCCCAACTACTTCTGGCGAAGTGGAGGTAGCATTGGGTGCAGGATTGACTGTACTGGTGGTTGCAGACATTGCTCAGAGGCACATCTCACAACCCACCCACCTCTGCCCCCACCTATCTGGGAGTATCCCTGCAGGGGTAAACAGAGCCATTGAAATAGACAAACTCTTGTACAGGGAGAGCTTGGAACTTCAAAATCTCTCTACATACACCAAGTAGACAGTGCTTTGAGACTTAGGTGACCTCCACACAGAGTAGAAGCCCACCTTAAAGGGAATCAGTCCATTGTGTGAGAAGCCAGAACAGTGCAGATAAAATATAACACTACAGCATGAGAGAGAATAAAACTCTGCAGTGGGAGAGAAAATAAAACATTCCACCAACACCTACTGGAAAGCAAAAGAAAGACCTCTTCCTATCAACCAGTTGCAGAACCCACTCTTGTAGATACCTAGGAAGAAAAATAATAATTCATTTATTGTCATGAATAACCAAGGAAACAAGGCAGCTCAGAAAGAAAATAAAAAGTCTCCAGAAAATGGACTAATAGACATGGAAATATGTGAATTAAATGACAGAGAACTCAAGATTGCAGTTCTGAAAAAAACTCAACGAGATGTAAGAAAACACAGACAGGCAATTTAATAAATCAGAAAAACGGTCAAAGAACAAAATGAACATTTCACCAAAAAGACTGAAAATTTAAAAAAGAACCATAGAAAATCTTGACATTAAGAAATCAATAAAATAAATGAAGAATGAAATAGCCAATTGAGGTAATAAAGCTGAACAAATCAAGGAAAGAATCACTGACATCAAAGATAGAAATGTGGAAATGACCCATATGGAAAAAGAGAAAGACTTGAGAGTTAAAAAAAGGGAAAGAACTCTACAAGAACTTTCTGACTCCATCAGAAAGAGTAATATAAGAATAATAGATAGAAGAATAATAATGTAGCAGAAGGAAAAGAAAGGGAAAAGGGAACAGAGAGTATATTCAAACAAATAGTTGACGAGAACTTCCCAAACTTGTGGGAAGAACTGGATCCTCGAATCGAAGAAGCAAATAGAACACCGAATTACCTGAGTCCCAACAGGCTTTCTCCAAGTCACATTGTATTGAAGCTGTCAAAAATTAAGAGCAAAGAAAGGAACCTCAAGGCAGCCAGGGAAAATAAGACAGTAACCTACAAAGTAAAGCCCATTAGATTATCATCAGATTTTTCAACAGAAACACTACAAGCCAGGACAGAGTAGAATCAAATATTCAAATTATTGAAAGAGAGAAACTGTGAGCCAAGAATAAAATATCCAGCAAAGATATTTTTTAGACATGGAGGAATAAAGACCTTTCCAGACATATAGAACGTGAAGGAATTTTCTAATACATGACATGCACTACAAGAAATACTGAAGGACCACAAACGAAAAAGCAAAAAATACAAAACCATGAGTAGTATTACAAGCAGACAGATAGAAGCAGGAAATAGCAACCCCTATACCAAATAGGACACTATGCACTTAAACATAACATACAAAGGAAAGAAGACAAAAAAAAAAAAAAAAAAAAAAAGTAAAACTTGAAAAGAAAAAAGAGGAAAAACACAACTTGCTACAGTAGCATAGAAATCAACTCACAACTTGAATAGGGACAATTTCTGAAAATAAAAACATGCAAGGGGAGAGAGTAAAGGTATGAGCAGGCAAAGTGGAATGGAGAAAAGAAGCGTGCTGAACAAAATAGAATACTCTAAATATGAAACTGTTTTTCCATAAACTTAATGGTAACCGCTCAAAAAAAAAAAAAAAATCCAGAATGAGATTTATCACATAAAAAAAGAGGAAAGAGAGGCAAATATCATAGAATACCATGACACAGAAGTAATAGACAGCAACACAAAGGCAAAGAAACAATGGAGACACTGTTCTACCAAAAAAACAAAGATAGAATGATAGGAAATCTTAATATATCAATAATCACCCTAAATGTAAATGGACTGAACTCACCAATAAAAAGGCACAGATTAGAAGATTGGATCAGAAAACTAAACCCAGCCATATGCTGCCTCCAAGAAACACAACTGAGCTATGAGGACAAATATAGACTCAAAGTGAAAGGGTGGAAATTGACACTCCAAGCAAATGGTATTCAGAGAAAAACAGGTGTGGGTATACATATATCAGATGAAACAGACCTCAGAATAAAAAAGGTAACAAGAGACAAAGATGGACATTTCCTAATGATGAAGGGGAATATACAACAAGAAGACAAAACAGTCATCAATATTCATGCCCCCAATGAGGGAGCTCTGAAATATGCAAATCAACTACTAACAGAACTAAAAGGATATATTGACCAAACACAACTAGAGTAGGGGACCTAAATACATCATGACGGGTATGGATAGATCATCCAAACAGAAAATGAATAAAGAAATATCAGCCCTAAATGACACATTAATGAAATGGACATACTTGACATTCATGGAGCACTTCATCCTACAATATCAGACTATACATTCTTTTCTAGTGTACATGGAACATTCTCAAAGATAGACCATATATTGGGACATAAACTAGCCTCAGCAAATTTAAGAAGATTGAAATCACAACAAGCATATTCTCTGAACACAAGGCTTTGAAATTGGATATCAACTGCAAAAAGAAAGCAGGAAAAATCACAACTATGTGGAGATTAAACAACATACTTTTAAAAAACGACTCAGTCAAAGAGTTAATAAGAGGAGAGGTCAGAACATACACCGAAACAAATGAGAATGAAAGTACATCCTACCAAAATTTGGGGGTTTCAGCTAAAGCAGTTTTAAGAGGGAAATTTTTATCATTACAGGCCTATCTCAAGAAACAAGAAAAATCCCAGATAAATAACCTCAAGTTATATCTTAAAGAACTAGAAAAAGAAGAACAAATGAAACCAAAGTCAGCAGAGGAAAGAAATAATAAAATCAGAGAACTAAATGAAATAGAGAACAAAAAGACAGAAAAAAGTAATGCAACGAAGAGCTGGTTCTTCAAAAAGTTTAATAAAATTGACAAACTCTTGGCTAGACTGACTAACATAAAAGAGAAAAGACACAAATAAACAAAATCAGACATGAAAGAGGGGAAGTTATGATGGATGCCACAGAAATACAAAGGATCATCCAAGAATACTATGAAGGAATATATGCCACCAAATTCAATAACCTGAAGAAAGGGACATGTTCTTAGAAACATACAGTTTTTCTTCGCTGAATCACAAAAAATTGGAAAATCTAAATAGACCAATTAACAGGCAGGAAATTGAATCAGTCATATGAAACCTTCCCAAAAGCAAATATCAACATAGTTAAAATGGCTACATTACCCAAAGCAATATACAGATTTAATGCAATCCCCGTCAAAATCCCAATGGCATTTTTAAAAGAAATAGAACAAAAATTATCAGATTTGTATGGAAGCACAAAGACCCTGAATAGTCAAAGCAATCCTAAGAAAAAGAATAATGCTGGAGGTATCACACTCCTGACCTCAGCTTGTACTACAGAGTAACAATAATCAAAGCAGTATGGTTTTGGCAGAAAAACTGACACACAGACCAATGGCATCGAATTGAGAACCCAGAAATAAAACCACTTAAATATGGACAGATAATTTTGACAAAGGCACCAAAACCATACAATGGAGAAAAGACAGCTTCTTCAATAAATAGTGCTGGGAGAATTGGAAAACCACATCCAAAAGAATGAAACTATACTGCTATCTGTCACCATGTACTACAATTAACTTAAAGTGGATCAAACACCTATACTTCAGACCTGAATCAATAAACTGCATAAAAAAAAGTATAGGTACTAAACTTCTGGACCTTGGGTTCAAGGAGGATTTCATGAATTTGACTTCAAAGGAAAGGGAAGTAAAAGCTAAAATACATGAATTGGACTATATCAAACTAAAAAGCTTCTGCACAGCAAAAGAAATATTGACAAAATAAAGAGGCAACCAACTGAATGGGAGAAGATTTTTGTAAACAATACCTTTGATAAGTGGGTTATATTCAAAATATATAAGGAACTCATACAACTCAACAACAATAAAACAAACAGTCCAATTGAAAAAATGGCAGATGATCTGAATAGACATTTCTCCAAAGAGAGCACACAGACATATGACATATGAAAAGATACTCAACATCACTAATCATCAGAGGAATGCAAATAAAAACCACAGTGAGATATCACTTCACACCAGTCAGAATGGCTATCATCAACAAGGCAAACAGTAACAAATATTGGAGAGGTGTGGAGAAAAAGGAACCCTCATACACTGTTCATGGGAAAACAGATTGGTGCAGCCGCTATGCAAGGCAGTGTGGAGGTTCCTCAAAAAATTAAGAATAGAATTACCATATGACCCAGCAATCCCTCTCCTGGGTATCTACCCCAAAACTCTGAAAACAATCTATAAAGATGTATGTGCTCTGATGTTCATTGCAGCTTTATTTATGGTGGCCAAGACATGGAAACAACTAAAGTGTCCTTTGATAGATGGTAGGTTAAAGATGTGGTATATATGCACAATGGAATACTACTCTGCCATAAGAAAAGATGAAATAGTGATATTTGTGACAACATGGATCGATGTTGAAATTATTATGCTAAGCGAAATAAGTCAGACAGAAAAAGTTGAGAACCATATGATTTCACTGATATGTGGTATAAAACTGAAAACAACAAAGGAAAAAGTCAAACCAATAAGGAAAAACTCATAGACACAGACAATAGTTTAGTGGTTACCAGAGTGTAGGGAGGTGGGGGATGGTAGATGAGGGTAAAAGGGAGGGAATATATGGTGATGGAAGGAGAACTGACTCTGGGTGGTGAATACACAATGTGATCCCGTGTTTCCCCTAAAATAAGACCTATCCGGACAATCAGCTCTAATGCTTCTTTTGGAGCAAAAATTAATTAAGACCCCATATGAAAAGGAGCCCAGTCTTACTCGAAGCATCCAATTCCTCCCAGTGCCCAGCATAAAGAGCCGAAATGGGAAAGTTCAATATTTCCCTGGATGAGGACAACAGCAGTTACAGTTCCAACAGCGACTTCAACTACTCCTACCCCAACAAGCAAGCTGCTCTGAAAAGCTATTATGCAGATGTAGACCCTGAAAACTGAGCTTTTTACTTGAATCGAATTTGTGGAAAAAGAAGTATGAAACAGACTTTCATCCAGGTACTAGTTCCTTTTGTATGTTAGTAGTTAATCTGAGCAATGCGATTGTGGGCAGTGGAATCCTTGGGCTTTGCGATTTTGGCAGTGTTATGGCTAACACTGGAATTGCTCTTTTTATCATCCTCTTGACATTTGTATCAATGTTTTTCCTGCATTCTGTTCATCTCCCTTTGGAGACTGCCAGTGAAGGAGGGTCTCTACTGTATCAACGATTGGGACATAAGGCATTTGCATTGGTTGGGAAGCTTCTGGATCGATTACAATGCCGCATATTGGAGTTGTGTCAAGCTACCTCTTCACAGTGAAACACGAGTTACCTTTGGTAACCCAGGCATTAATGGACATGGAAGATACAACTGGCGTGAGTGCAGTGTCTGAACAGTGACTACTTGGTTCTGCTGATGTCATTGGTGCTCATTCTTCCTTTGTCACTGCTGAGAGATTTAGGATATTTGGGATGTACCTGTGGCCTTTCCTTGTCATGTAGGATGTTCCTTCTGATTGTGGTGATTTGCAAGAAATTTGAGATTGCTTGTCCTATGGAAGTTACTTTGATAATTAATGAAACAGTAAATGGCACCTTCACATGGCCAATAGCTTCTGTACATGATATGATATTTAACATGACTGATGATTCTTGCAGATCGCATTATTTTATCTTCAACTTACAGACCGTCTATGCTGTGCCAATTCTGAACTTTTCATTTGTCTGTCATCCTGCTATTCTTCCTAGTTATGAAGAGCTGAAAGGTTGCAGCCATAGAAGAATGATGAACGTGTCCAAGATTTCATTTTTTGTTATGTTTCTCATGTACCTGCTTGCTACCCTCTTTGGATACCTGACTGTCATGCAGGGACTCATGTGGGGACTCTGGTCCTGCTCCCCACATAAGAACACAGGATATGGTGAGGCCAAAAAGGAACACCCATGGAGCCATAGATAGGAGAGTCATACCATTATAGTCTCCCTGATGGCTGGGTGAGACACACGCAGTAGTAGCCACATGATCCGCAATCTGCCATTCACTTCTCTGCCTGCCAACCAACCAACCATTCAACGCAGCTCCGCAGTTACATCAGTAGCCAAATGGCTGACCGGTTACAGCTGATGGCCAACCAATCACAGTTGATGGTCATTCACTACCCGAGCCAGCACCTCCCCACACAAGGCCGAGAGCCTGGAAACTTCTCTCTGGGACTCTGTCCCCACACTCCACCCCTACAGGGTCTCGCCTCACAATCTACATGACAAGTATCTTCTGTGAGAGGCCCTGTGCCGTATACCTACGGGTGGAAAGAAATAGCAGCATTAGGAACCAACAATGGCAAATCCCTTCCATCTGGGAGGATACATGCTAGATTTTGTCCTGGGAAAGGAGGGTCGCTGCCACTGGCACCTTTCCTGGTTTGTGGTACCAGACCTTTATGGCAGTGCTTGGGGTCACTTGTGTAGTTTCAACATGTAACAGAACAGGGGACCCCATAATAGGCCACAGCAAGAGCACATAGGTTCCCCGCAAAATTGTCCTGGCATCAGGACCTCCATATACCACAGCCATTTGCGGTGGCCACTCTGCCACCACCCCTGGTGTCACTTGCAAACCATGAGTCAAACCGGCCCCCCATGGGGCTATCAGGCCCAACCACCAACAGTGGGGGCTTTTGACCCGCCAGAGCCAAGTCCATTGCTGCAGTTACCCTGCTTTAAGCATGTGGGTGCTGGCAGCAAAATGTTTCCATTCCTGCCGTAGCTGGGCTTTAACATAGTCTCACTGGTGGTAATCTGTAACTGAATGGGAGCAGCCGTTCGATGTAGCAAAGCTTCTACTGGTGCAGGCCCTCCCCTCCGTGGTCTCTCATTCAGGATTCTCAAGACGTCCCATAGACACAAGGCTCAATCGAACATCGTGAGGGGTGTCAGTGTCGTCCTGCTGGGGATACAGCCACTTGGCTGGATGGTTAATGAGGAAAAGGTCCAAGGCCCTGGCTTATCCATCAAGTTTTTGGGTGTTGTGTGGTTGGGTAAGACAAAGGTCATACCTGAAGCGATTATTGACAAAATGCAAGCCTTTCCCCGGCAGACCAAGGTCTCCCAACTGCAGACATATTTGGGTCTGCTGGGGTATTGGCAGGTGTTTGTACCCCATTTAGCACAAAGGGCAAGGCCCTTGTATAACATGATAAGAAAGGGGGGCCTCATGGGATTGGATAGAGGCTAAAGAGCAAGCACAAAATGGGCAGTGCTCAGGCATAGGCTCTGCAAGTAGTGGACCCTGGCCACCCATTTGAACTTGATGTTCATGTAACCCAAGAGTGGTACAGTTGGGGCCTCTGGCAATGGCAGGAGTGTCTCTGGTCACCAGTGGGATTTTGGTCCCAATTGTGGAAAGGAGAGGGTGTCCGCTGCTCTCTAATAGAGAAACAGCTGGCTGCTGCATATGCAGCCCTAGTGGCCACAGAAGCCATCACAGGAACGGCACGGGTATTGGTTCAAACAACCTATCCCATCCAGGGGTGGGTCCATACGTGGACCCAGGGACCCAAAATGAGATTTGCACAGACCACCATCCTCACCAATTGTGGTGCCTATTTGGAGCAACATAGCACCCTTAATTCAAGCCCTTTGAGCACAGAGCTACAACAGATCCTGGAACCGGTAGATCTTGTATCCCAGGCTGAGCCAAGCACTCTGCCTAGAAGGGAGGACTTGGATCCCTCACCCTACAAAGAAGGACAGTCCCCAGTACCTGAGAATGCCTGGTTTACTGATGGTTCTAGCCGAAGAGCTGGAACCATTTGGATGGCTATTGGTGTGCAGCCCAAAACAGACACCATTTGTTTTGACACTGGAGTGGGACCAGACACCCCACATGACACCCTGCATGACACTGACATTTTATGAACACGTTGAGTCTGAATTGCTTCATACCTACTCCAGTGCCTTGGGAACTGATATTCTTCTTCTCATTGTCCATTTGACTTTGTTGGTGGTTGTCACCCTAACAGTATCAGTCATTATTTTCTCGATCCAGGGTTCCATAACTCACTTGAGCCCAGCAAAAGATTTCAGTTGGTGGCATCAGTCTCATTACAGTGTCCTTTTTGGCATTTACCAATTTGCTTGTCATCTTTGTCCCAACTATTAGAGATATCTTTGGTTTCATTGGTGCATCTTCAGCTGCTATGTTGATTTTTATTCTCCCATCAGTCTTCTACATCAAATTAATTAAGAAAGAACCTATGAAATCTGTACAGAAGATTGGGGCTATGTTCTTCCTGTTAAGTGGCATAGTGGTGATGACCGGAAGCATGGCCTTGATAATTCTGGATTGGTCACACAATGCCCATGGAGACGGCCCTTAACTGGGCACCACTAAAACTTCAGTAGTCCATTTGATGCCAGTGTTGAGTCAACTCTCAACCACTATGCAATGTCACTCAATGATTTTAGTTTCACTTCCTTTTGAAGTGCACATTCCTCTCTGGTTCTTCTGAGTGCAGAATATGTGAATTCTTTTTTTGTTTGTTTTCTATTTTCTTAAAAGAAACTATTCTGTATGATAGAAATGGACATTAACAGCAAAGTCACGAGTCTTGGGTTAATGGAAGTGACAATTTTATTCCATTCCAGAGAATGGACAGACTCTTAAGTGTTATCAAGTCACATGTTTGGCTGTGTCATTATTAAACTTGGATATTTTATGATTTTACTTAAATGTGCCTAATGGAACCATTTAGTGTGAGAAACAATTCTTAATTTATAGCAACATATTCAAATAACCATTGAGAAAAACACTATTTTTGTGTGTGTGTATCAAAAATATTTAAAGACCTCAGAAGCACTATTTTACTTTTTAAAAATTGCTTTCTTTGGATATTGTCCAAAAATAGCTGTCAATAAATTCCACAAAAAAATTTTTCACTGGTGTTTTCAAAACAAATATTAGTATTATGAAATGAATTGCCTTTTTATAGGCATAATAAGCCAAATACTTTTTTTACCCAAAATGATTTTTAAACAAAATGATGTAATGAAAAATTGTACCATGAATAGGAGTATAGGTTTATCCATTGAAACTTCACTGTTCAAGGATGATTGATTATTGTTGTACCAAATCAGATGAACTCTGTTCATCACTTTTCTTTGTCCCCAAATAATTTAGTTCACTCAAACTGAGATATTTATGGTTTTAATCTATTAGAATGGAAAGATAATGCAGATATTTCTATGGAAAAGTAAAATAACTACTTTTCAGGTATCAAATAGTGCAACTGGTTAAAACAGGGTCTATTCAGTTGCATCTGTCTCCAGAGTTATACAGATAGGTCTGGGTTTTTTGGGTCAGCCCTTTTTTGACATTACTTCCAGCAGTGGATAATGGGCATTTGATGGCTATTGGGCAAAACTATGTATCCAGAGTACAACTTTTCAAAATGCTCGCCTACTACTGGGAGTGTGAATGACAATAATGTATGGCTTAGTCGTGCTCATGTTAGTTGTGTTCATGTCTACAGCAGAGGTCTAATACACAGATTACACTGATATTTGGTATGAGTTCTCTTCATATCGGCCACAGCGTTTTTCATGCAGTAAGTTTTTTTTGTTTTGTTTTTTTTTAAAGACTCCTCTGCACAGGATTGTCATCTCATTCTTGTACAACAGAGAATTATTTGTTTACATCCAACTAATGGTTAGCAACCTGCATGTAAGTAGTTGGTCCAACTGCACGTTCACCCTTCCGTTTCAATTCCAGTTAAATTTTTGGCTGAAAAAATTTGGCTTTAAGAGCACATTTATTGTACGTTATGAAGTATGGTGAATATGTTATTAAATAATGTGGTACTTTGCTCATCAGGCATAATGTCTAAAATCTAACATACATTAATTCCATTGATGATTGGGGGAAGCAAATAATGGAAGCATCAATTGGTCATCTGGCTCTAAGGTTTTGTCTTAAACTAAACATTTTTAGTTTTAGGCAAGGGCCAGAAATGTGGCAGACAGGTTTTTGTTATGCATTCTCATATTATATGTGACTAGATTACAGACAAGATATGTCTATCTATAATTAAAGACGCTTGTGGAAATTGAAAACGTCTTGTAGTGCTACCTTGGGTGAAACCAATGGTCCATTTTTGTTTGTTTCTACAAACAAAACAATTAGGAACCATCTAGAAAGGCAGTGAGAAGGTAGATTCTGCAGCACTGCTTTCGTTTAATTGGGCTTTTGGCACTCCCTTCAAATCCAGAACCTCACCTCTAGTTCAGACCAAGACTTGGCACTTCTGCTTGAGTTCCTGAAAGAATTGTTGATTTTGTACCTAAGGCCTGTGAGAACCTGGTTGTGTTAACTTCCTGTATATAATGTAAAAATCCCCATTGTACTGTTATAGGCCAACAATTCCAGTATGACTTGTTGGCAAAGAGTGCTACACCGTTTCAATGAAGCAATGTATGTTTGTTTTAACTGAACTAAAATAAATACATGCTTATTCCTGAAAAAAAAAAAAAGACCGGGTTTTTATTATATTATATAAGACTTAGTCTTATATTATAGTAAAATAAGACCGAGTCTCATATTAATTTTTGCTCCAAAAGATGCATTAGAGCTGATTGTCCAGCTAGGTCTTGTTTTCGGGGAAACACGGTACACAGAAGATGTATTACATAATTGTACACCTGAAACCTATATAACTTTACTAACAATTGTCACCCCAATAAACTTTAATTAAAAAAAGAAAAGAAATCCACAGATGGCCACCACCCATGTCATGCTTGGAAGTGCTTTGAGGGGTCAAGCCATGAACCAAGGCCCGCTACCACTGGTGTTGGGTTTAGGGCTGCTCAGCTAGAGTTACAGGACACAGTCAAGCCAGATGCTGCTTGTCTGGGCTCTGGAAACCATTGAGAGAGCCTAGAAAAGTCTGCAGCATGAGCCAAGACAGGCGATTTGTATGAAAAATCCACTGGAAGCAGCTTGAGTGTGCCCCAAAGTTGGGTGGAGCAAGGTCTGAAACCACCAGGGCATGGGGATTGATGGGTGTTAGCCTGCTTGATGGAGATTCAGATATGGTGGCTGTCTGTGTCTGCAGGCTGGGAATGGGGAGGGTTCATCAAAGAAACAAAGGCCTCTGCCAGCTCCTCCATCCAGAAGAAAGCTGCTCCTCCCACCTGCTACAAAGCCAGACAACTCAGTTACCCACTATGTTTCTGCTGCCTCTCCAGCTGTTGCCCCACGCTGGTGCTCAAGGCCAGTGATTCTGTTGGTGGGTAAGTCCGCATGCAATCCCTTTAAGAGAAGTTACTGGGACTCCAGCAGCCCTCTGTCTAAGTCAGAATCTCTGCTGATTTTCACAGCCAGAAATTATGGCGATGTCCTTCCCTCGCACTGGAACCCTGGGCTATGGAGGGTCTGGGGCTTCTTGTTCCTCTGGGGGGACTTCCACAGACGAGATATCACTCCCAATTTTTAGTAGTCACATGCAAGTGTGGGACCAGCTAGTTCAGCATCTCTATCCCTCCTGCTAGTCTCAAGGTAGCTTCTTCTGCATGTCCTTAGTTGTCAGGCTTTAATTCAGCAAGATTTTAGGTGATTCTCAATGATGGTTGTTTTGTAGTTTAGTTGTGATGTTGATGTGGCTGTGAGAGAAGGTAAGCACAGCATTTATCTACTGCGCCATCTTGTCTGGAAGCTTGATGCTAATCTGTCTTTCAATTATTTATTTCTAGTTTAATTCCATTGTGACATGAAAGCAAACATTTTTGTTGAAAAAACATGATTGCTAGTTTTTTTCAAATTTCTTGATGTCTGGTCTATGGCCCAGGATGTGGTTTATCTTAGTGAAATATCACGTTAGACTAAGGAAAATGTGCATTCTGCTGTTTCAGTGGAACTATTCCATAAATGTTAAGTATATCCAGTTGATTTATAATGCTGTGTAGTTCAAATATATCCTTACTGATTTCCTGTCTGCTGGACCAGTCCATTACTGATAGAGAGGTATTTAAGTCTCCAAGCACAATAATTGATTTACATAATTATCCTTGCATTTCTATCAGTTTGTCTCATGTATTTTGACGATCTCTTGTTATGTGCATACATGTTAAAGTTTGTTTTGCCTTCTTGGAGAATTTATCCTTTTATGTTTATATAATATCCTTCTGAAAACTCAATAATTTTCCTTGTTGTGAAGTTCATTTTGTCTGAAATTACTATAGCTACTCCAGCTTTTTAAAAAATTAATGTTAGCATTGTTTATTTTTATCCATCCTTTTATTTATAATCTATATGTGTATTTATATTTTAAGGGAGATTTTCTTATAAACTATATATGCTTGAGACTTGGTTTTGATCTACTTCAACAGTCTCAATATTTTAATTGATATATTTAGACCATCAACATTAAAAACAATTATTGATTTGATATATTTGAATTATCCTGTGCCATATTTGTTATTATTCTCTGTCACTGAACTTGCTTTTGTTTTTGATATCTTATTTCTGTGTATGGTATGAGATAGTGATCTAGTTTCATTCTTAGGAATGTGGTTATCCGGCTTTCCCCTCACCATTTATTGAAGAAAGTACCTTTTCCCCATTGTATATATTTAGTTTCTTTGTTGTAAATTAGTTGACAATGTATGTGTGGATTTATTTCTAAGTTCTGTGTTTTTGCTCCGTTAATCTCTCTGTTTTTTTTGCCAATATCATACTGTTTTCATTACTATAGTTTTGTAATATAGTTTGAAATAGGGAGTGTGATAACTCCAATGTTAATTTCTCAATATTGCTTTGCCTATTTGGGGTTTTTCTGAATACATACAAATTTTAGGATCATTTGTTCTATTTCTGTGAAAAATACCATTGGAATTTGAACAGGGATTGCATTGAATCTGTAGGTTGCTTTTAGTAGTAATTTTCAGTTTGTTCAGGTTTTTCTTTATGGCATACCTGGAAGAGATGCTTCCAATTTCCTATCTACCATATTGGAAATCAGAAAATTTTAGTAGTTCTTTTAAGGTGAGTTGGTTAACAACAAATTTTCTAAGGTTTTATACATATTGTAATTTCCTTATTTTCCCTTAATTTATGAAAGCTAATTTTGTTTGATATACAATTTTTGGCTCATAGTTCTTTCAGGATTTCAGATACACCAGCATGCTGTGTTCTGTTGTTCAAACCTTATGATGAGAAGTAAGCTATTAATCTTATTGTGGTCCTCCTGTATCTTGCTGCTTTCAAGATTTTTTCTTTGTCTTTCAGCATTTTACTATGATATGTCTGCATGAAGAACTGTCTTTATTTTATTTTTACTGTTTGGAGTTTGTTGAGATTCTCATATGTATAGGTCAATGATTTCAGTTAGATTTGGAACATTATCAGCCACTATTTCTTTTTCCTCTTCCTTTTTCTTTTTTTATTCCCCACACTGTATTTCACATTGTTGTAACTATTTTGTAACGATTGATCTGTACATCCTAATCCCTTCACCTTTCTCACCCATCCTCTCAACCCCTCTCCCATCTTAAAGCCATCAGTTTCTTCTCTGTATGCTGTTTTCTTTGTTCATTTCTTCTGTTCTTTAGATTCCAAATATAATTGAGATCATGGACTTGTCTTTCTGAGTCTGACTTATTTCACTAACATAATACCATCTAGGTCCATCCATTTTGTTGCAAATGGTAAGATTTCATTCTTTTTCTATGGCAGAGGAATACTCCATTGTGTATATGTACCAAAACTTCTTTATCCATTCATCTATTGATGTGCATTTCCGTTTCTCCCAATCTTGGCTATTGTGAATAGCACTGCAATACACACAGGGGTGCACATACCTATTTGATTTCTGTTTTGGATTTCTTTGGATAAATACCCAGCATAATAATCTCAAGATCCATCTATGTTGTCACAAAAGGCACTATTTTGTCTTTTCTTATGGCAGAATAATATTCCATTGTGCATATATACCACATCTTCTTTATCTAATCATTTATCAAAGGACACTTTGGTTGTCTCCATGTCTTGGCCACGGTAAACAGAACTGCAATGAACATTGGGGCACATATATCGTTACAGATAAATATTTATACAGTCATGATTGTGTCACATTTAATGTAACCAGTGGCTGACATATATTATTTCTATGCATGAAGTTTCTAATATATTTTAATAAGGAATATTTAATTATTTTCACTGATATTCTTTAATTACTCATTTTTTTTCAGTCTTCAGCAGTGTATTGTATTGGCTCTGACTTTCAAAATTGCAATTATGAGGCATTTCTCCAAAGAATAAAAATGACCTGGGCCATTGATATAATACTTAATAGCTGCACAATATTTTTTTTATTATTGGTACAATAGAGGTGGAAAGAAATATATTGATGTGTGATGTGGAGAAAAGGGAACCCTCATGCACTGTCGGTGGAACTGCAAATTGTTGCAGCCATTATGGGAAACAGTATGGAGATGCCTCAAAAAATTAAAAATAAAACTACCATATGACCCAGCAATTCCACTTCTTGGTATTTATCTGAACAAACTGATAATGCTAATTTGAAAATATATATGTGCCCCTATGTTTACTGCAGTATTATTTACAATAGCCAAAATATGGAAGCATCCTCAGTGTCTCTGGATAGAGGAATGAATAAGAAAGATGTGAGATTATATAGAGAGGGTGCCAAAAAAATGTATACACATTTTAAGAAAAGAAAAAAAAACTATATTAATTGTAATAATATATACCAATAACAAAAGATGAATATAAATTATGTTTGACTTCTGCTATTGAAAGAGGTGCTTAAAGTGGTTACCATCAGTGTCCAAACACTTCTTATTATAGCGAACTACTGCTTGAGTATAGATAACATCTCTTAAAATGTGTATACATTTTTTGTCACCCTTGTATATACACACACACACAAACACACACAAAATGAAATATTAAATAGCAATAAAAAATAATGAATGCTTGCCATTTTTGACAACATGGATGGAACTTGAAATAAGTCAGAGAAAGATAAATAATATATGGTTTCACTGATTTGTGGAATCTAAAAAAAGAAAAAAAAATGAACAAACAAAATGAAATCAAAACAGACTCATAGAAACAGACACCAAAGGGATGGATGCCAGAAGGGGAATGAGTGAAAAAAGTGAAAGGGAATATGATCAATAATATTGTGATAAGTTAGTACAGTGACAGATCATTACTAGAATTAGTAGAGCAATCATCTTGCAAGGTATAAAAATCTCAAACCACTGTATTATACACTTATAACTAATATAGTATTGTATACAATTATGTTTAAATAAAAATTAAACAAATAAATAAAAATGTCATGACCTAAAACATAAAATAAAATACATTTGTATTTAAATAAATGACCACATCACATTTAGGGGGAAAAATCAAAGTAAAGTCTATGATTTCTGTGCAGTACTGTTCTAAAAACAGATATCATTATCTATTGTCTATAAACACTTAAATCAATTTAAGGTAGTATGCACAATGATGTGGATATACAAAAAGCTTATTGGGAAGATAATGTCTACCTACTTCCATCCCTCACACAGCAAAATGTGTGTATATTCTGGAGGATCACATCAATATACTAAATTATATAAAAAGCTACAGAATAAATAGGGTGCATCTTTGAGCACCAGCTTTACTCAAATATTTAGGGACAACATTTTCTTTGTGATCAACAAAACACACATATCAATAGAATAGAACATGTGAAAAAGTTCACATTTAAATAACCTCTGGATTTGAAAAAAAAATATTTCTGCCATTAGTGCTTCCAGATGCACCTCTAGACATGTCAGAGTGCATTCATCCACTTTCTTCTAACTTGAAATTAACTTCTTTGAAAATCTGAGAAAAACTACTCTGTAATTACTATTTGTAAAGGCTATGCTGCTTTTGCTTCTATTTAATTCTCAAACACAATTTTACTTTGTCACTGTACATTATTTAAAAAGCGGTTTTGATGAGCTAAGTAAAGACGTGAATTTGTTCTCACATTTCACTATAATTTCATTTAGCTGTACTAATCCTTTTAGGAAAGAAGATTTCTCTTTGTCTCTGTAAGATTTGTAAAAGGGATTTAGATGCACCAAGTAAACATGTGGACTGGCTTTCACATTTAATTTCAATGATTATTTTAAGAAAACAAAAATTAGATTAGAAAATTCATGTGAGAATGTATATAATGAGTGTATGACTTGGGTTCTTCTGGATGTGAGTTCTGTATAAAGATGTGTTAAGCAACCTAAGAAAAATTTTTCCCATTCAATATCATTTACAGCTTCAGATCTGTAATTCTCTCTCTCTCTCTCTCTCTCTCTCTATATATATATATATATATATATGCATATATGTATACATGTATATATGTATATATGTATATATGTATATATATATGTGTATGTGTATGTATATGTATATACATATAGATAGATAGATAGATAGATAGATGCACCTTTTTAAAAACTTCCAGCTCTTCCAGATGCACCTTTTAAAAAACTATCAAGAATACTAACCAGTAATAATTTATAATTCATAAAAATAAATTAGCATAACTAGAATGACTTAGGATGTAATAGAAAGAGCATGTTAGAAAAACGTCTGACACTAGCACATGCTATCCATTTCACTTTCCATAAATATCTCAACTTCTACAAGGCTATTTTTAAATAAAATTTTGAGATAATAATAAATGCCTTGTTTAATTCACTAGTACCAATTAAAAGAACTTACACCTACCCTCCACCTCACACCCAGACACAGCTATGTCTTTTTGCCTTTCTTTTCAGCAATTCTAAGATACATTGGTTACAGTTCAATTCTAGGCCACAGATCAATACTGGTATGATATCAAAAGGAAGCAAGAGTTTCAGCCTATGTCTCTATCACTCAGCAATGCTGCTTATTATTTGCACCTAGCACCTCAGTACCACAGGACTGTCTATGAATAATCCTTGCTCAGATGACTTGAGACGGGTATGTTTGAGTTGTCTTGTGGGATCCGTATTGCTTCCTAAGATCCAGGTGTATACCCTGTGGTACATCTGTTCTGATAATAAAGCTTATTGTATAATTTGGAAGTGTATTTCACCCCATAGGTCTAGTCATTTTTCCCTGCTCATCTTTAATTTTCTACATTAGTTCATGTTCCGCAGCAACTTTGTGACAACTATTATTGCAACTTCCTCTTAGTATTGTGGCATCACCTTATTCTTCGTTTTCTCAAGAAATAAACTCTGTTCATCTAACCCAGGGGTGTCCAAACTGCGGCCCGCGGGCCAACTGCGGCCCATGATTCATTGTTAATTGGCCCGCAACAAATTCCAAAAATATATTTAGTTTACTTAAATAAACCAGGTGAGGCAATACGTACTTCACCTCGAGTGAGTGGTCCGGCTGTTTGTGTATTTTACCGCATATGGCCCTTGGTGAAAAACGTTGAAAAAAGTTTGGACACCCCTGACAAGAACAGTACTTATGTCCATGAAGGGACTTCTCAACATCCATGCCTGCCCACTTGGACATTGGAACAATACCCACCTACATTCCCTATCCCCTTACTCTAGATCTTCTAGATGTTTATAGGAATATTACATAGCTTGATCTTGGTCACTGCTGTAAACTGGAGGCTAAAATTCAACAGAAGATTGTCATACACCAAAAACATTGTTTTTCTTCCATTCACCTGAGACATTTCTATCACTTCAATTAATCCCATGCAGTGTGAATTTGTCTCTTCCAAATTGTAACTCTGATGCCAAGCTATTCTTTCTTACCCTCTTTACCATTTCCCCTATAGTTTTGGCCTTAAATATAACATAATGATTCACATGGATCTATAACTAGAAAGTAAAAAGGTTAAAAAAAAAGGTATATGAACACGTTTTGTAAATTAAAAAAAAAGTAAACAAATGCGTAATTCTGTCTTTTAAGTTGTGAGTGTATCATAATGGTTTACTCTACCACAAGTCCTTAATCCACACTTACATGACACAGTTTTTTTGTTTATCCTAATATTCCAATAAAAGATAAAATTTTCCTATGATATCATGAATTTCTGGATGACTTTTTAGAGTGGACACTTCTTGACTCTATCAAGACTTAATTCCATTAAGTCTTCTATTCATCATCCTTAATTGCTAGAAAAAGTGAAACAGAAAAATACACATCATTTTCTTATATTTAAAAATATGAATTCAGAATATGAATCTCTCATGAGTAAATAGGAACTTTATTAAAAACTGGTAAAATTATTTATACCTAAAATTATTTTCCTTGTTTGATCATTATATTATGAATAATTTCTACTTGTGGATGAAGGAATGAGCCAGAGACCTAAATAAAAAGCCTCTATTGCTCAACCATCAGTTGAGATAACTTTGAGGATTAGACTTGATTCTGGTCCATCATAAACAGGATTACCTTTATTGCTTGCTTCTAGCTTTCTCTGCTCACCACAGATGAGATCTCTTCTGGTATGAAATATAAAATATAAAAATTGAGCCAGGTTTAGTTTGTTAAACAAAGGAGCAAAACAAAAGTAGAGTGAAAGATTAATGATGGTTCATAAAATTTAAGTATTTTAGGTATAATCAAATGGAACTCATTGGAATTTTAATTATCTTAATTAAGTAAATCTCATTTATTTCAAACTCTGTGTCATGTATCACTAGCATGAAAGTTGGTTAATGTAATACATTATACTGTATTATTAGAAAAAAACATATGGTTATCTCAATAGATATAAAAAATTTATTTGGCAAAATATAACACCCATCTCATTATGAAAACAGTCAATAAGCTAAAAGTAGAAGGCAACTTCCTTAACTAGATAAATGGCACCTATGAAAAAGCTGCAACTGGCAGCATTCTTAATAACTGAAGATTAATTCTTTCTTGATGGGTTCTCTAACAAGACAGGAGTATATGTTTTTGCCACTTCTATTCATCTGTGACACGTGGTTCTAATAGGGCAAGTAGCCAATAAAATAAAATAACAGAAACCCATAGTGGAAGAAGGAAGTAAAACTATATTTATTTGCAGATGGCATGATATTGTAAATAGAAAATTCTAAGAAATACACAAAAAATTAGTTGAGCTAATAGGAAAGTTCAACAAGTTTACAAATACAATAGCAACATAAAATCAATTTATTTTTTATACTCTAGCAATAGAAAAATTTTAAATGAAATCAGGAAAACAATTTCATTTGCAATAGCATCAAAAATAATAAAATACTTTGGAATAAGTTTAATAAAAACAGTGTAAAACATATACAGTGAAACTGCAACATTAGGGAATTAATGATTTTAATAGAAAGATCCTTAAATAGAAAGACCACTCATTTTCATGGATTGTAAGACAATATTATTAAGATAGCTATAGTTCACAAATTGACCTATGGATTAAATACTATCACTATCAAAACCCCAGTTGGCTCTTTTGTAAAAATTGATGAGTTGATACTAATATTCATATAGAAATACAGAATACTGAGAATAATCAGATCAATCTTGAAATAGAAGAATAAAGTTAGCAGACTCATACTTCTAGATTTTAATAATTCAAAGCTACAGTAAGCAAGAAGTGTGATGCCGGCCTAAAGACAGATTCATAAATCAGTGGAATAAAATTAAGATTCCATATATAAATTGTTACATTTATGATAAATTGGTTTACAACAAATATGCTAAGAGAATTGAGTAGGGAAATTAGCCTGTTCAACAAATTGTTATGGGACAACTGGATATACATGTGCAAAAACAATGAGGTTGGATCACCTTCCATAACATAAAAAATTAACTTAAAATGAACTACAAATTTAAACATATGAGCTAAAACTATAAAAGTCTCAGAAGAGAACATTGAATAAGTCTTCATGAAATTTGGTTCTGCAAGAGTTTTTTATGATATGAAAATAAAATCTTATGTAACAAAATATATTAATTAATAAAATTAATATTTTTGGTGCTAGATATGGTGTCACTAAGAAAGTGATAAACAATACACAGAGTGAGAGACAATATCTCAAATCATACAAGTCTGATAAAAGACTTGTATTCAAACTATACACTTACATCTCAATAATATAAAGACAAATGACCCAATTAAAAATGAGTGAAGCAGATATCAAAAGCATCAGAGGAGCAAAGATGGTGCAGTAAGTAAACACTGTGTTTACCATCTCTCACGACCACATCAAAATTACAACTCACCTACAAAACAACCATTATTGAGAATCACCTAAAATCAAGCTGAACTGAAGCCTTTCAACTAAAGACATACAGAAGAAGCCACCTCCAGACTGGTAAGAAGGTCAGAGATGGGGAACAGGCTGGTCCCATACCCAGCATGTGATCATTAAGGATAAGGAGGGCTATTTCTGCTGTGGGGATCCCTCACCATCCCCTAGAAGGGCAGGAGATCCCAGCCCCAATCCAGCCCAGGATTCCAGCGCTAGGGAGAGAAGTCCCCATAATTTCAGGCTGTAAGAACCAGTGGAGATTGTGACTGAGTGACGTTGAGTATAGCTGCACTCATAGACGCCCCTCTTAAAGGGACAGCGCGTGGACTTACCCACCAACAGAATCACTCGCTCTGAGCTCCAGCAGTGGGGCAGCAGGTGAAAAGGTGGCAGGGACAAGTGGTGGGGAATTGAATTGTCTGGCTTGGGACGGGGGCTGGAGAGGCAGCTTTCTCCTATACAGGGGAGCTGGCAGAGGTCATTTTTCTTTGTTGAGCCATCCCCCTTTCTGTCACTGGAAGACAGGTGATCGCCACTTCTAACTCTCCATACCCTGGTGATCTGAGACACTGCCCGCCCAACTTTCAGGCACACCCAGGATGCTTCCAGCCACTTTTTCATGCAGACCACCTGCATTTGTTCAAGCTGCAGACTTTCCTAGGGTCTCTCAAAGGTTTGTGGAACCCAGACAAGCAGCATCTGGCTTGAGCGTGTTCTGTGCCTCTGGCTGCGCAGCCCTAAGCTGGCACAAGCAGCAGCCGGCCTAGGTTCACAGTTTGGCCTCTCAAGGCCTTCCAAGAACATCATGGGTGGCAGCCATCTGCGGATTTCTTTCTGGCTCCCACTGGGTGGTCTTAGATGTGGTGTGGGCAGTGGCTGAAGTAGACCTATAGCAGATCCCCTCCAAGGTGGTACTGGGGCTGATGCCCCGAGTGGCTGGCTTCAAAAGTAGCTGGAGCTGTAGGGTCAACCCCTTCATAAAAACTCTTCCACTGTAGTCAAGGCCAGTCTTCACAACAAGTGAGCTCAAGGGTCAGTCCCTCACACTGATGTGTAGTTATCAACCAAGGCTCAACTACAAGAGGAGGGCACACACAAACCCCATAAGGGACACACCTGGAGTGCATGGCTCAGATGAACAGAAAGAGTGTGCCACTGAACCCCACGGCACACCTACTACATAAGGCCATTTTACTAAGACCAGCAGGCATAGCATCTCTACCTAATACACAGAAACAAACACCAGATGTAGCCAAAATGGGGAGACAAAGAAACATGTCCCAAAATAAAAGAACAGAACAAAGCTCCAGAAAAAGAACTAAGTGAAATGGAGATAAGCAATCTATCAGACACAGAGTTCCAAACACTGGTTATAAGAATGCTCAATGATCTCAGGGAGAACTTCAACAGAGAGACAGGAAGCATAAAAATGGAGATGAAAACCATAAAAAAGAACCAGTCAGAAAACAAGGATACAATAATGGAAATGAAGAATATATTATAAGGACTCAACAGTAGATTATATGAAGCAGAGGATCTAACCTGCAATGTAGAAGATAAGATAGTAGAAAACACCCAACCAGAGCAGCAAAAAGAAACAAAGAATACAAAAATTTTAGAACAGTTAAAGGGGCTTCCAGGATAATATAAAGTATACCAATATTCACATTATAAGGGTACCAGAAGGAGATGAGAGAAAGCAAGGAATTGAAAACCTAATTGAAGAAATAATGACAGAAAACTTCCCTAGCCTGGTGAAGGAAATAGACATTCAAGCCCAGGAAGCACATAGAGTCCCAAACAAGATGAGCCCAAAGAGGCCAACACTGAGACACATCATATTTAAAATGCCAAAGGTTAAATACAAAGAGAGAAACTTAAAAGCAGCAAGAGGAAAGCAATTAGTTACCTAGAAGGGAACCCCTATATAACTGTCAGCTGATTTCTCAACAGAAACTTTGCAGGCAGGAAGGCAGTGGCAGCAAATATTCCAAGTGACAAAAAGCAATGACATACAACCAAGATTGCTTTACCCAGCAAGTCTGTCATTTAGAATTGAAGGGCGATAAGGAGCTTCCAAGACAAGAAAAAGCTGAAGGAGTTCATCACCACCAAAGCAGTATTACAAGGAATCTTAGATGGACTTCTTTAAGATAGGAGGGGCGTTAAGGATGGGAGAAAAGGGGAAGGGATTGAGAAGTACAAATTGGGTGTTATACAGTAGTCATGGGGATATAGGGTATCGCATGAGGAATATAGTCCATAATATTATAATAACTAGGGATGGTACCAGATAGGTACTAGATCTATCAGGGTGACAGATGGGAATGGGGCGGGGGTCAGGGTGAAAAAGGTGAATGTATTAAGAAATACAAATTTCTAGTTAATACATTATGGAGTATATAATCAACAATGTTGTAAAGATCACATAAGGTGCCAGATGGACACTGGACTCATCAGAGGGATCATGTCATAGACTGTGTAGATGCCTGACCAATGCACTATACACCTGAAGCTGAAGTAAAATAATATTGAATGTCAACTATAACCAAATATATACAGAGTCACAGGATGTGGAGTACAACATAAGGAAGATAATCGATGGTATTGTGACAGCTATATTAAGATGTCAGAGCGGTAGTAGCTTAGGGGGTGGGTTATCACTTTATGAGGTGTTTAAATGTCTATTACATTGCTTTGTACACCTGAAACTAATAAAATTATGAAAAAAAAATGAGTGAAGAATTTGAATAGATATTTCTTCAATGATGGTATACAATTGGCTAAAAATATATGAAAATATGTTTAACATCACTATTAATTATGGATATTCAAGTCAAACCACAATGAGATACTCTTCCTACACACTAGATGGCTGTAATCAAAGAGACAGACAATAGCTGTTGTTGAATGTGAATATGTGAAGGAATCGGGATGCTCATACATTGCTCAAGGGAATGTAAAATGGTGCTGTCATGTGGAAAACAATTTGACAGTTCCTCAAAATGTTAAACATTAAGTTCCTACATGAATCAGCAAAGCTTATGTAATATTTAAAATTCAAACTATGTAATCCCCTATACTAATGGACTATTATACGAGTATATGTGTATTCAAACATATTTGACAAAATTCAACATTCAAGAATAAATAGAAAGTACCTCAACTTGATAGAGAGCACCTATAAAAACAAAATATAACTGATGTCATACTTCCAGTGATAGAATGAATGTTTCCCTCAAAGATAATAAAAAAGATAAGAATGTCCATTTTCATCACTCTTATAAAACACAGTACCAAAAGGTGAAAGTCATACATGATGTAAAGGAAGAACTAATCCATTCTTATTTGCCAATGATAAAATTGACTATGAAGAAAGTAACAATCAATGTGCAGAAAACTCCTAGAAATAATGTGAGTTAAGGAAGGTTACTGGACACAAAATCAACATGAAAATTCATTTGTATTTCCATATACTACAATAAACGTAAGGAAACAAAATTTCATAACATAACACCATTCTAAATCCCTCCAAGAAAATATGTAGTTTGGTAAAAATTTAACAAAACAGACAATGTGAATGGATCTTGAGATAATTACACTAAAGGAAATAAGTCAGATAGAAAAAGCCGAGAACCATATGATTTCACTCATATGTGGGATATAAAACTGGAAGTAACAAAGGAATAAGAGAAAAAAAGAAACAAAAATTCACAGACACAGACCACACTTTAGTGGTTACCAGAAGGTAATGGGGTCAAATATATGGTGATAAAAAGAAAACTGACTCTGTGTAGTGAGCACAATTCGATATATAGATGATGTATTATAGAATGCACACTTGATTTTAAATGGGATGACATTATAGATATGGAGGTGTGAGGTGGGCCTCTTGAAATCTCCTCTGGAATTTACAACACATTGAGCAATTATAATTCCACAGAGGACTCCCTGCGCAGCAGACAGGCAAGACTAAGAGACATCCAACTGAAGTCATCTAAAAGTGGGCAAATTGGGCAAGCGGGGGAGGAGGGAAGTGGGCAGTGTAGAGACACGGGCCACTCGGGCACAGGACTCAGACCGAGCTCAGAACTGAGCTCTGAACTTGCTGCATTCTGGAGCTACTGCAGTCAAGGGAGAGGAAAGAATTCAGACTGCTAGCTCTCCCCTTATGGCCAACAGTCCTGTCTGAGGGATCAGCATATAATACGACTTAACCCAATGCTCACGGCAGAGACCTCGGGGCAAAGACTGAGGGAAGAAGGCTGATAAAGGAGGTAACGCTTATGCCAAGCAGAGGATGGAAGGCTTAGGCACAGAGCCTAGCTAACCCCTCCTTATTCTCCCAGAGCTCACCCTGCCCCCACCTGCCTAGCTCTAAAAGCAGAACAGTAGCACTGTCAGATCAAAAGAACAGAATACTTGCAGTTCTGAGAACTGGGGCCTGCAGTCAGAGAATCACAGACCAGCTAGTTACAGTGAAGGACAGGGAGTCCTGGGTGCAAGACTACCTGCTCTGGTGATCAATGCCATTGCTCACAGCTACCTGTCACAACCCACCCATCCCTGCCCCCACCTATCTGGGCGGATCGCTGCAGGGGTAAAAAGAGCCACTGAAACACACAGGCCCTGACTCTGGTACAGGAAGAGCTTTGGAATTCCAGTTTTCCACAACTTCCAACGGAGGTGGTGTCCAGAGACACAGGCATCCTGCTCACAGAGGAGAAGCCCATCTTCCAGGGAATCCCCTTATTGTGTCAGAAGGTGAAATAGTGTAGAGAAAATATAACACTACAGCGTGAGAGAGAATTAAAGACTGCAGTTGGAAAGTAAATAAAGCATTCTACCTACACCTACTGGAAAGCAAAGGAAAGACCTCTTCCTATCAACCTGTTGCAGAACCCACTCCTGTCGATGTCTATGAAGAGAAATAATAATTCACTAATTGCCATTAATTACCAAGGTAACAAGGTAGCTCAGAAAGAAAATGAAAAATCTCCAGAAAATGAACTTAAAGATATGGAAACATGTAACTTAAATGACAGAGAATTCAAGATTGCAGTTCTGAAAAAACTCAATGAGATGCAAGAAAACACAGAAAGGCAGTTTGATGAACTCAAAAACACAAAGAACAAAATGAACATTTTACCAAAGAGATTAAAATTTTAAAAAAGAACCAAATAGAATTTCATTAAGAATGGAAGAAAAGAAATGAAGAATGAAATATCCAGCTTAGGTAATAGACCTGATGGAGGAACGAATCAGTGACATCAAAGATACAAACCTGGAAATGACACGAAGGAAGAAGAGAGAGACTGGAGAGTTTAAAGAAATGAAAGGACTCTGTGAGAACTTTCTGACTCCATCAGAAAGAGCAATATAAGAATAATGGGCTTACCAGAAGGACAAGAAAGAGAGAAGGGAACAGAGAATATATTCAAACAAATAGTCGATGAGAACTTCCCAAACTTGTGGACAGAACTGGATCCTCGAATCCAAGAAGCAAATAGAACACGTAATTACCTCAACTCCAACAGGGTTTCCCCAAGGCACATTGTATTGAAGCTGTCAAAAATTAACAACAAAGAAATAGTCCTCAAGGCAGCCAAGGAAAATGAGACGGTCACCTACAAAAGAAAGCCCATTAGGTTATCATCAGACTTTTCAGCACAAACTCTACAAGCCAGGATAGAGTGGACTTAAATATTTAAAGTATTGAAAGAGAGAAATTGTAAACCAAGAGTAATATATTCAGCAAAGATATCCTTTAGATATGAAGGAGGAATAAAGACCTTTCCAGACGTACAGAAGCTGAGGGAATTTTCTAACACATGACGTTCACTACAAGAAATACTGAAGGAGGCTATTCAACCAGCATAAATATAGGTTGTTTGTGACAACAAAAACATAAAGGTGGTAGAGTAAACGTCTGAGCTGGCATAAAGGAATGGAGAAACTAAGCATACTGAAGAAAATGGAATATTCTAAATATGAAACTTTCCTTTACATAAACTTAATGGTAACCACTGAAAAAACATCCAGAACTGAAATATATAACATAATAAAAGAAGAAACAGAGGGAAATATCATAGAATACCACTGCACTAAAATAATAGACAGCAACAAAAAGGCAAAGAAACAATGGAGACACAGTCCTACCAGAAAACCAAAGATAAAGCGATAGGAAATCCTCATATAGCAATAATCACCCTAAATGTAAATGGACTGAACTCACCAGTGTAAAGGCATAGAGTATCAGATTGGATCAGAAAACTAAACCCAACAATATACTGCCCTCAAGAGACACATCTCAGCTACAAGAACAAATATAGTCTCAAATTGAAGGGGTGGATGAAAATTGACACTCTAAACAAACAGTATCCAGAGAAAATCAGGTGTAGTCATACTGATATCAAATGAAAGACCCAGTCTGAAATTATGTTATATTATATAAGGCCCTGTCTTATATTAAAATAAGACAGGGTCTTATATTAATTTTTGCTTCAAAGGACACATTAGAGCTGATGGTCCAGCTACGTCTTATTTTGGGGGAAACATGGTATATGCCACCAAATTCAATAACCTAGAAGAAATGGACACGTTCTTAGAAACATATAGCCTTCCTAGGCTGAATCACGAAGAACAGGAAAATCTAAATTGACCGATCACCAGTAAGAAAATTGATTCGGTCATCTGAAACCTTCCCAAAAGCAAAAGTCGGAGACCAGCTGGCTTCACTAGTTAATTCTACTAAACATTCAACGATGATCTAATACCTGCCCTACTCAAACATTTCCAAAAAAATCAAGAAGAGACAATACTCCCTAACTCATTTTATGAGGCCAACATTACCCTGAGACCAAAACCTGGTAAGGATAACACAAAAAGAGAAAATTATAGACCAGTATCTGTGATGAATACAGATGCAAAAATCCTAACCAAAATTCTAGCAAATCAAATGCAACAATACATTAAAAAGATTATGCATCATGCCCAAGTTGGGCTCAATCCAGGGGCACAAGGATGGTTCAACATACGCAAATTGATCAATGTGATACACCACATAAACAAAATAAAGGACAAAAATCATACGATTATTTGAATAGATGCAGAAAAACTGTTTGATGAGCTACAGCATACAATTATGATTAAAACACTAAATAAAATGGGTATAGAAGGCCATATATGACAGATATAACATAATAAAAGCCATATATGACAAACCCTCAGCTAATATGATAATTAACGGTGAAAAAACTGAAGCCCTTTGCTCTACATTCAGGAACACGACAAGGCTGTCCACTATCACCTCAGCTTTTCAACATAATATTGGAAGTCCTCGCCAGACCGATTAGGCAAGAGAAAGAAATAATAGGTATCCAAATTGGGAATGAAGAAGTTAAATTATTACTTTTTGCAGATGACATGATACTATATAGAAAACCCTAAAGAATCTAACAAAAAACTATTAGAAACAATAAATGAATACAGTAAAGTGCCAGCTACAAAATCAGCATATGAAAGTCCATTGCACTCCTATATATTAACAATGAAATCTCAGAAAAGGAAATTCAAAAAAAAAAAATAAAAACTCCCTTTGCAATTGGAACAAAATGAATGAAATACCTAGGAATAAACTTAACCAAGGAAGTGAAAGACCTATATCCTGAAAACTATAAAACTATTTAAGAGAAATTGAAGAAGACACAAAGAAATGGAAAGACATTCCATGTCCATGGATCGAAAGATCAACATAGTTAAAATCGCCATTTACCCAAAACAATATACAGATTCAATGCAATCCCCATCAAAATCTTAATGGCATCTTTTAGAGAAAAAGAACAAAAATCACCAGATTTGTACGGAACCGCAAAGACCCTTAATAGCCAAAGCTATCCTAAGGAAAACAAAACAAAACACAATGTTGGAGATACCACACTCTCTGACTTCAGCTTGTACTACAGGGCAATTATAATCAAAACAGTATGGTATTGGCAGAATAACAGACACACAGTCCAACGGAATATAATAGAATAAACCCACATAAATATGGACAGACAATGTTTGACAAAGAAACCAAAAAAACATACAATGGATAAAAGACAGCCTCTTCAATAAATGGTCCTGAGAAAATTGGAAAGCCACGTGCAAAAGAATGAAACTAGAAGGCTGTCACCATGTACCAAAATTAACTCAAAATGGACCAATGACCTAAACATAAGACCTGAAACAATAAACTGCATAGAAGGAAACATGGGTACTAAACTTATGGACCTTGGGTTCAAAGAGCATTTTATGAATTTGACTTCAAAGGCCAGGGAAGTAAAAACTAAAATACATAATGGGACGATATCAAGCTAAATAGCTACTTCACAGTAAAAGAAACTATGGGCAAAAAAAAGAGGCAACTAACAGAATGGGAGATTTTTGCAAACAACTCCTCTGATAAGGGGCTAATAACCAAAATATATTAAGAACTCTTACATCTCAACAACAAAAAAGCAAGCAATCCAATTAACAAATGGGCCGACGGCCTAAAGAGAAGTTTCTCCAAAGAGGACATACAAATGGCCTATAGACATATGAAAAAATGCTCATCACTAATCATCAGAGAAATGCAAATAAAAACCACAATGAGATATCACCTCACAGCAGTTAGAATGGCTTTCCTCAACAAGACAAATAGTAACAAGTATTGGAGAGGCTGTGGAGAAAAAGAAACCCTCATAAACTGTTGGTGGGAATGCAGACTGGTGCAGCCGCTATAGAAGGCAGTGTGGAGGTTCCTCAAAAAATTAACAATGGAATTACCATATAACCCAGCAATCCCTCTCCTGGGTGTCTACTGAAAAAATCTGAAAACATTTATCCATAAAGACATATGTGCTCCAATGTCCATTGCAACTTTATTTACGGTGGTCAAGACATGGAAACAAACAAAATGTCCTTCGATGAATTAATGGATAAAGAAATTGTGGTATATATATACACAATGGAATACTATTTGGCGGTAAGAAAAAATGAAATAGTACCATTTCTGACAACATGGATGGCTCTTGAGATTATAATGCTAAGCAAAATAAGTCAGACAGAAAAAGCAGAGAACCATATGATTTCACTGATATGTGGTATATAAGACTGAAAACAACAAAAGAACAAGACAAAAAAATGAATAAACAAAAACTCATAGACGGAGACAGTAGTTTAGTGGTTGACAGAGGCTAAGTGGGGAGGAGGGTGGAAGATGAGGGTGAAGGTGATCAAATACATGGTGATAGAAAGAGAACTGACTCTGGGTGGTGAACACACAATGTGATATATATATATATATATATATATATATATATATATATATATATATGTATATGTATATGTATATGTATATATATATGTGTATACATATGTATGTATATATATATAGATGATGGTTTACAGAATTGTACATCTATGTAACATGACTAACAATTGTCACCCCAATAAACTGTAATTTAAAAAAAAACACAACAGAAATGCACACTTGAAACCTATGTAATTTTACTAACCATTGTTATCCCAATAGATTATTTAAAAAAATTTAATAAAATACATAGTGTCTGTGTGCTGGATGTTGCTAAATGAAAACAAGGAAGATTTAAACACATGAAGAGACAGACATACCATAATCATGGATTCATGGATTGCATGTGTCATGGAAGAGTCAGCATAGTAAAGAGGTCAATTCTTGGAAATTATTCTAAAATGTATATATATATATATATATATATATATATATATATATATATATATATAATATTTTTATATGGGCTGTGGTTCTAGATTTGCAAAAATAATTTTGAAAAAAAATACACCCCAAAACAGAATAAAGTGAGAAGAATCACTTCAGCATTAATATTTCATCACGATAATCAAGATAGTATGGCATTGGTAGAAGAAGAGTTACACAGATCAATGGGACACAATACAGTAAAAAGCCCAAGAATGAATAGTGATAAATATGCCCAACTTGTTTTGAAAAAAAAGTGCTAAAGCAATTTATTTGAAATAAAATAGCATTTTCATCAATTAATATTTGAGCAATTTTATATGAATAGTAAAAAAAAAAAAAAAAAAAAAAAACAATCATTGGGATAAACATTCACCTTATACAAAAACTAATTGGATTCAGAGACTTGAACATCAAATGTAAAGCTACGAGGTCTGACAATTAAGTTAGTAAACTGTTGCAACGATATTGCTAACTTTTTTTGATATCAGAGGGATTATTCACTATGAATTTATACCAACTAGCCAAACAGTTGAGCAAGTTTACTATTTGGAAGTGATGAAACAGCTGTGTGAAGAAGTTAGATGACCTGAACTTTTCGCCAATTCATGGCTCTTGTATCACAACAATGCACCAGCTCACACAGCACTGTAGGTGAACAAGTAATTGTATTGGAATAGCCTCCCTAGTCACCTGATCTGGCCTCCAGTGGCTTCTTTCTTTACCCAAAGATTAAGAAAATATTGAAAGGAAGACATTTTGATGAGTTTCAGGATAATATGATGGCAGCTCTGATGACCATTCCAGAAAAAGAGTTCAAAAATTTATTTGAAGGGTGGACTAGGCGCTGGTGTCAGCGCATAGCTTCCCAAGGGGAATACTTCGAAGGTGACTGCAGTGATATTTAATAATGAGGTATGTAGCACTTCTTCTAGGATGAGTTTTTGAACTTAATTGCCGCACCTCGTATGAAATTAATACTGGAAAAAAACAGGAAGTATATCTTTGATATCTAAAACTGGGCAAGAATTCTTACTCATAACACCACAATCATGATACATAAAAAGAAGAATTCATAAATTGTTCTTCATAAAAATTCAAAACATTCTCTATGGAAACTATTTAGGAGGGTGAAAAGATAAAAAAAAAAGGCTAGAAACAAATATTGCAAAGAAATAGCATAATATGTAAAATATATAAAGAACTCTCAAACCTAACAGTTAAAAACGAACAATTCAAGTACAAAATGTATAAGAAATATAAAGAGATGCTTCACCAAAGAGGATATACAGATGATGAGCACATGTAAAGCTGTTCAGCCTCATTAGCCATTAGGGAAATGTAAAATGAAGCCACAATGACATATTTCTGCACACCAATCAAAATGGCTAAAATAAAAAATAGTGACAATATCAAATGCTGGTGTGGCCACCCATATTTCATTGTTGGGAATGTAAGATAGTACAGTACTTCTGGAAAACATTTTTTCAGCTTCTCATAATGCTAGACATACAACAGATACAACCTATATAATTTTACTTTTGGGCATTTATCCTAGAGAAATGAAAAGTGTCATCATATAAGAAGCTGTTAACAAATGGTCATAGCAGCTTTCTTTACTTGTAACAATCAAAACCAGGCAACAAACTAGATGTCATTTATGGCTGAAGGGTTAAGCAAGCAATGGTGTATTCTTATCATAAATAATAGTCAGCAAGAAGAAGAAATGGAATATTGGAACACAAGAAAATGGATGAATTTCCAGGGAATTATACTGAGTGAAAAATGTCAATTTCAAAGATGACATGATATATGATTCCCTTAATATGCTATTCTTGAAATAACAACATTATGGAAATTGAGAACAGTAGCAGTTGTCAGTTGTTTGTTAACAAAAGGGCAGATGTGGGGCTGGGAGGGATATGTGTTTTTATTAAAGGACAACAGGAAGTATCCTTATGTGATGGAACTTCTGTATCTTGAATGTGGTTGTGGATACACAAACTTACACATGTGACAATATTGTATACGAAGTCTGACAATTACGTTTGCGAACTCATCCTAAAAATAGTGCTCTACCTCATTGCTTGATATCACTATGGTCACCTTTGAAGTACTCCCCTTGGGAAGTTATGCACTCATGCTAGCTCCTAGTCCACCCTTCAAAGCAATATTGGAACTCTTTTCCTGGAATGGCCATCAGAGCTGTCATTGTGAATATAATC
Organism: Rhinolophus sinicus; assembly: GCF_057876585.1. Lineage (NCBI taxonomy): Eukaryota > Metazoa > Chordata > Mammalia > Chiroptera > Rhinolophidae > Rhinolophus > Rhinolophus sinicus. The sequence goes on along the minus strand of NC_142507.1, from coordinate 26,289,434 downwards.
AAAATGTCTTTCTTTCAATATTTCCTTTATCTTCGGGTAAAGAAAGAAGTCATTGGGGGCCAGATCAGGTGAGTAGGGAGGGTGTTCCAATACAGTTATCTGTGTACTGGGTAAAAACTCCCTCGCAGACAGTGCCGTGTGAGCTGGTGCATTGTCGTGATACAAGAGCCATGAATTGTTGGCAAAAAGTTCAGTCGTCTTACTTTTACACACAGTCTTTTCAATATTTCCAAATAGTAAACTTGTTGGTCCAGTTGGTATACATTCATAATGAATAATCCCTCTGATGTCAAAAAAGGTTAGCAAGATTGTTGCAAGGAGTTTGTGAACTTAATTGTCCGACCTTCTATAATTAAATAAATGCAGAAACAAATTGGTGCAAACACAACTGAAGAAATTCAAATAAAATTGGTCGGTTGTACCAATGTCATAATTCTGGTTATTATACTAGGTTTCCATTGAGATAAATTGTGTAAAGTGTACTCTGGATCTTTCTGCATTAATTCTTACAGTGCACACAAGAATTTAAAATAGTTTTGCTCAAAAAAAAATTTACTAAAATTTTGCTCAAAACAGATTTTTTAAAAGAAAAATGTCATGTACAGGCAGAGTTACATTTGAATTTCCCTCATGGTGATCTTAAAGTGTGGTACTCAGATTTATGTACACAATTTTGTCCTGTAAATATGTGTGATATATATGTGCAAACATTTACTATTTTACCATAAATGATAGCTTGCATATGGTAAACCATAATTTGACACAGAAAAAGATGAAAAACATTGCATACATAGTTATTGCTTTCAAGGATTCTGTAACTAAAAACAGGACAGATATAAATGATGGTGATGCAAGGCAGTATGTGGTAAGTTATATAAAAGACATATACACATTTACTCTGTGAGCAGAAGACGCAGATAGCAATGCTTTTTGGAAAACTCCATGAAACACAAGCCTTTTGTGGTAATCTTTAAGAACAAGAAGATTTTTGTAGACATAAATTATTACTAGGGTAAATTCAGGGCAAAACAAACAGCTTGAACAAGCGTATCAAAGCAAAACAAAGCAAAACAAAACAAAACAAAACAAAAAATCCATGAGATGGCAATATACAATAAGCCCATGTCTTTCAAGTCGAGAGTTCTATGTGATGGTCTTGTCAGAAAAAAAGCTCAAGCCACATTTTAGACGGCCTTGAATCCAGGTTAAGAATGTTATAACTTTCCTATAGGTTGTTAGAGTCATTATAGGTGTTTCAACAGGGCCACACAGATATGAAACAGGGAATCTGATAAAAACATGTATGAGTGAAAACTTTGTTTTTTCCAAAAATAAAGAAAAGAAAAAAAGCAACAACTAGAAAAAGGAAAAGTTATTCTAACAAATATCTCTGCTATCTGGTGTAAATTAAACACCAAAAACCTGTTATGATGATTAGGGTGCAAACAGGTCTTCTGTAATTGGGCTATATTTTAGGCCAGAGGAACTGAGAATTGCATGGTCTTTGAAAGAACTGAGTTAAAGAGACAGATTCAAGAGTCCTTCCATCCTACAAGCTCAATGAGGGAAGGAACCACATCTCTGTTCAGGGCTTTATTCTCAGTACTTTACACTGTTTGTAACATAAGAACAGATCAGTAAATATTTTAAAGACATTATGCATGCACACATACATGAGATAGAATCATTAGGCTTATCACATATTGATTTTGTGCATCAAAGAGAAAGGGAAGACCTAAAAACAAAGAGCTGTTCAAGTAGTGGTATCTTATAGAGAAAGAGCTCCTTTAAAGATCGAGGTATTCACAGCTATGACCTAGAGTTATGAGGCAATCACAGCTCATCTGTTTGCAGTGCATTTGGGCATAGTTAGAATACAGAGAAAGATATTCTAAATATGCTCTGGCTGTGTGGGAGTAGAGCCCCAGAGAGCAATTTCCAGGCTCTCGGCCTCACGTGGAAAGGTGCTGGCTCGGGTAACAGATGGCCGTCAGCTGTAACCTTTGAGCCATTGGCCACTAATATAACTGCCGCGGCTACGTTGGGGAGTCCAGTCGAGGGAAGTTGAGGAGACAGTCGGTCAGTTGGCAGAAAGCAGACAGCAGGTCGCACGTCGTGTGAATCCAGCCTCCATTGAGACTATAGCGGAATGACTCCCCTACCTATAGCTCCGTGAGTGTTCCTTTTTGGCCTAGCCATATCCTGCGTTCTTATGTGGGGAGCCGAACCAGAGGCCCCGCAGGCCGCCCCGCAGTGACAGGCTGTCTCCTTTATTGCCACTTAGAAGCTTTTGGTCAGAGTCAGAGAAATAGATGAACCAGGTTATTTGTTTTGAGGGAGAACATGAGGTGCTATGTATCAAATTCAAATCAACACTGAGTACTTTGAGGTTGGATGATTAAGTGGAATAACAACATCCCTAGGAAAACATGATTAGGGGAAAAGATTATAGAAGCATGTGAGTAATTGAAAGCATTATTAAAAATGTCAGTTTTGGTATTTTATCCCTAAACCTTTCTGAAGATACATTATTATGCCAACAAATTGTAAGAATAATGATTATAATGTTTACTGAAGAAGTACAAACAATATAATTTTCCATTTTAATGTGCCATATTTCTTATGTTTATCCATAACTCATAAAGATTTTATGTTTATATTCAAATTTACAGTGGGTTGTTTCCACTTTTTTTTTTAAATCACTAACAAATATTTTCTTTAGATTTACATTTGAAGTCTGGAGGTCAGGATGCTTTCTGATAATTAATTGGCAGACATCATTTAAATCAATTCTAAATTTTTGAGCTGTTTTTTACTGATTATATTTACAAGGGTTTATTTTGTACCTATATAGATTTCTTATAGCATTTTTCTTTCCAACAGTTAAATTGCAGTAAAATATTAAAGCATAATTCAGTTTTCTTTCATCAGCACGATTCAACTGAGTTTAACTGGGGAGTTAGCCAATATATTTTTATGAGAGTTTATTTCCTAAACATCTTGACCCTGAAAATTCTATAGCTAAGATTTCTTAGAGGAACTGCTTGTGTTTAAGTTAAGGTATGTATACTTAGTTTTAATATTATATAGTTCTTAAATAATTGCTAATTGTGGCTTTCTCAAATGTTCACTTGGATAGGCTGTACTACATTTCCCAGAATTATTCTTTCTGTATGTTTCTGGTTAGGGTGGACCACAAGGAATATTCCTGTGAGATTTTAGAGGGAGAGGAAGCAACAGCTATTGTGTAGTTCTCACAGGTGTATCCTTCCCCACTGGCTGACTTCTTTGCCCTGAGGGAGCAGCTGAGCCTGCAACTGACATCTTCTCCTGGATCCTCCTTTACTGTTTATGTTTCTTTTGCCAGGTATGTGTACTTAACTCCACAGCAAAGAGTCTCAGCTTCTGCAAGGGCCCTATACCATCAGGATCATATACAACAAGAACTGACACAACTTTCAGTCCCTTTTGTGGTCTTCAGCTCATGCTTGACAGTTACTGCTTGGTCTTGCTCTCCTTTGTTTCTTTCTATCTTTCCCTCCCACTGCCTATCCTGTGGACTTTAAGTGCCATCATGAGACACAAAGACAAAAAGCCTTGAGCCTTGACTGGTAAAGTGATTAGACCATACCTCTGGCAATTCTATATTTTTTAAAAATTTTAATGTTTATTCAAATTTTCCATAATGAGAACTAAAAACATTATCTCAAATTCTTCTTGAATGAGAAAGAATTTGAATCAACATGAAAGATGACTAGTACTGAAATTTAGAGTCATTTTAGGATATTTTTAATGAACAATTCTTAGGAGGTCACATTATAAGAGCGTTGGGGGGGGGGGGAAGCAGCATTCACAATAAAATTGTACATAGTTTCACACTGGGAGCCTTATGCAAATACTTAATCCAACATGGTTCAAATGGTTTCTGAAGAACACAAGCCTGATAGAAGTTCTGCAAAAAACCACATACCTGGTCATTGATTCATTTGTTCACTTTTTCATTCCACACATTTACATGGTACTTGCTGCGTACCAGGCACTGTCTAGGTGCTGAGATATATCAATGACCAAAACGAAAAACAAAACAAACAAACAAAAACTGTTACCCTCTTAAGCATATACTCAGAAAATATAGAAAACAAAGTATAACTGTTATAACAAAATGATATGTAGTACGTTAAATTATGTTGAGTGTTATAGCAAAAATGGAAACTTTGATTAGTGTCATGAGGATTGGAAAGATTGGAAACGCTGAATGGGGACACATGTATGTTGCAATTTCAGACAGACAGATTGATGTATAGGTCCCCTGGAACTGACATTTAAACAAATACTTGAAGAAAGTGAGATGGTTAACAACGTCAATGAACAATATTTTATGTTCTGGGAACAGCCATGCCAAGGCCCTAAAGTGAATTCATAACAGGTATGTTTGAGCCATGGAAAAATTGTCAGAATGAAGGGAGCAAGAGAGAATGATGAAAGAGAAAATCAGAGATTTAATGAGGCAACTACTGGGAAGTGCATTACACAAGGACTAGGTGATCGCTGAGGGACTTGGAAAGCTTCAGCTTGGGCTTTGGTCTGTAGTTGAGTGAGATGGGAGCCATCCCTAGGTTTGAACTGAGGATTAACATGGTCATATCAAAACATTTTCAAAGGTTCACTCTGTCTGCTGCAGGAGGAATTGACTTCAACAGGGTCAAGTCCAGTCCTGGAGACCAGGAAGAGGCTTATATAGTAATCCAGATGAACATTATGATGACTCCTGAGCAGGAAGATAGCTGAACAGGTGGTGAGAAGAAGAGGTTATTTTATTGATGTGCTTTTAAAGTAGAGCCAACAGCATTTCTCGGTGGATTAGATGTGAAGTGTGATTGAGAGAGAGGAGTCATGGATGACTCTACAGGTTGAGCTCTAAGAATCATGAAGCATGAAGTTGCTGGTCCTGGAGATGAGGATGGCTGTGAGTGAAACCTATTTTGGTGGTTATATCAGGTATTTATTTTTTGATAGGTTGAATTAGGAATACTATTAGATATCCAAGATAAAGTTTCCAATAGGAGAATAATATAATTTTTAAAGTGTTCTATTAAGTTTTTAAAGGCCACAACTATATAGTAAGTCATGAAGTGAAACAAGGTGAGTGTCCAATTTTCTTCTTTTTCAGTCTTGTTTAGCTACTGTGGGTCTTTTGTAAATTCAGGTAAACATCATTTGCATATGAAAGAGATTTAATATTATCATTTTATAGGTGAGGAAACTTAGGCTCAGGTGGGTGAAATAACTTATTCAAGTCTGTCTGACTATAAGGGACATGTTCTCTCCACCATAACAGACATTCTCTCATACAATAATTGTAGTTCAACATCTGTACCCTCTGTATTTTTAAAAATTATTATTATTTTTTAATAAAAATATATTTGGGTGACAGTTTTTAGTAAAGTTACATAGATTTCAGGAGTACAATTCTGTAATGCATCATCTATATATATCACACTGTGTGTTCTCTTTCCATCACCACATATTTGATCCCCTTTATCGTCATCTACTGACCCCCCCTTACCCTCTGGTAGCCACTAAACTATTGTCTGTGTCTATGAGTTTTGCATTCTTTATTGGTTGGTCTTGTTCTTTTGTTGTTTTCAGTTTTATATACCACATATTAGTGAAATCATATGGTTCTCAACTTTTTCTGTCTGACTTATTTCACTTAGCATAATAACCTCAGGATCTATCCATGTTGTCACAAATGGTACTATTTCATCTTTTTTAATGGCAGAATAGTATTCCATTGTGTATATATGCCACATCTTCTTTATCCAATCATCTATTGAAAGACACTTTGGTTGTTTCCAGGTCTTGGCCACCATAAATAAAGCTGCAATGAACATCGGACAACATATTATTGTTATTGGATTTTTTGGGTAGATACCCAAAAAATCTATCCAAAGAGGGATTGCTGGGTCATATGGTAATTCTATTCTTCATTTTTGAGGAACCTCCACACTGCCTTCCATAACGGCTGCACCAATCTGCTTTCCCACCAACGGTGTATGAGGGTTCTTTTTTTTCTGCAGCCTCTCCAGCACTTGTTATTATTTGTCTTGTTGGTGATAGTTATTCTAACTAGTGTGAGGTGATATCTCATTGTGGTTTTTATTTGCATTTCTCTGATGATTAGTGATGTTGAACATTTTTTTATGTGTCTATTGGCCATGAGTATGTCTTCTTTGGACAAATACCTATTCAGGTCCTCTGCCTATTGTTTTAATTGGATTATTCATGTTTTTGTTGTTGAGATGTATGAGTTCCTTATGTATTTTGGATATTAGCCCCTCATTAGAGGCGTTGTTTGCAAAAGTCTTCTCCAATTTGTTTGGTTGCCTCTTTATTTTGTCAGTAGTTTCTTTTGCTGTGCAGAGGCTTTATAGTTCGATATAGTCCCATTCATTTATTTTAGATTTTACTTCCTTTGCCTTTGAAGTAAATACATAAAATATTCTTTGAACCCAAGGTCCATAAGTTTGGTATCCATGTTTTCTTCCATGCAGTTTATAGTTGCAGGTCTGACGTTAAGATCTTTGATCCATTTTGAGTTAATTTTTGTACACGGTGACAGATGGTAGTCTAGTATCATTCATTTGTACATGGCTTTCCAATTTTCCCAGCACCATTTATTGAAGAAGCTGTGTTTTCTCCATTGTATGTTTTTGGCGACTTTGTCAAAAATTATCTGTCCATATTTATGTGGGTTTATTCTGGGTTCTCAATTCTACTCCATTGGTGTGTGTATCTGTTTTTCTGCCAATGCAATACTGCTTTGATTATTGTTGCCCTGTGATACAAGGTGAAGTCAGAGAATGTGATACCTCCAGCATTGTTATTTTTTCTTAGGATTGCTTTCGCTATCTGACTTTTATGGTTCCATACAAATCTGATGATTTTTTGTTCTATTTCTTTAAAAAATGCCATTGGGATTTTGATGGTGATTGCATTAAATCAGAATATTGCTTTAGGTAATATGGCCATTTTAACTATATTGATTCTTCCAATCCATGAACATGGAACGTCTTTCCATTTCTTTGCAACTTCTTCAATTTCTTTTAAAAATGTCTTATCGTTTTCAGTGTATAGGTCTTTCACGTCCTTGGTTAAGTTTCTTCCTAGGTATTTTATTCTTTTTGTTGCAATTGCGAAATGAATTGTTTTGTTTTGTTTTTTATTTCTTTTTTGGAGATTTCAGTGTTATAGGAGTGCAATGGACTTTTGTATTCTGTTGATTTTGTAACTGGTAAGTTTACTGCGTTTATTATTTCTAGTAGCTTTTTGATGGAGTATTTAGGATTTTCTATGTATAGCATCAGGTCATCTGCAATAAGTGACAATTTCTGTTTTTCATTCCCAATTTGGATGCCTTTTATTTCTTTCTCTTGCCTGGTTGTTCTGGCTAGGACTTCCAATACTATATTGAAAAGCAGAGGTGATAGGGGACAGCCCTGTTGTGTTGCTGTATATGAGCAAAGGGCTTCAGTTTTTCACCGTTAATTATGAGATTAGCTGAAGGTTTGTCATATATGGTCTTTATTATGTTAAGGTAGTTTCCTTCTATAACTATTTTATTAAGTGTTACTCATAAATTGATGTTGTATCTTGTTGAATGCTTTTTCAGCATTTATTGATATAATCATATGATTTCTGTTGTTTATTTTGGTTATATGATGTATCACATTGATCGGTTTGCATATATGGAACCATCTTTGTGACCCTGGGATGAACACCACTTGATCGTGATGAATAATCTTTTTAATGCATTGTTCAATTCGATTTGCTAATTTTGTTTAGGATTTTTGCATCTGTATTCACGAGAAATATTGGTCTGTAATTTTCTTTTTTTGTGTTATCCTTACCAAGTTTTGGTATCAGGGCAATGTCGACCTCATAAAATGAGTTAGGGAGTATTCACTTTTCTTCAATTTTTTTGGAAGAGTGGGTAGGAAAATTATTAGATCGTCTTTGAAAGTTTGGTATAATTCACTGATGAAGCCATCTGGTCCTGGACTTTTGCTTCTGGGAAGATTTCATATGACTGATTCAGTTTCCTTACTGTTAATTGGTCTATTTGGACTTCCAATTCTTCGTGATTCAACCTAGGAAGGCTATATGTTTCTAACAACTTGTCCATTTCTTCTAGGTTATTGAATTTGGTGGCATATAGTCCTTAATAGTATTCTTGGATGATCGTGTTTATTTCTGTGGTGTCCGTGATAACTTCCCCTCTTTCATTTCTGGTTTTGTTTATCTGTGTCTTTTCTATTTTTATCTTTGTCAGTCTAATCAAGGGTTTGTCAATTTTATTAGTCTTTTCAAAGAACCAGCTATTTGTTGCATTAACTGTTTCTATGTTCTTTCAGTTCTCTATTTCATTTGGTTCTGCTGTGATTTTTATTTCTTTCCTTCTGCTGTCTTTGTGTTTCATAGTTCTTTTTTAGTTCTTTAAGGGGTACTCTGAAGTTATTTATCTGGGATTATTCTTCTTTTCTTGAGATCGGCCTATAATCATATAAATTTCCCTCTTAAAACTGTTTTAGCAGCATCCCCAAAATTTTGGTAGGATGTATATTCATTCTCATTTGTTTTTATGTATCTTTTGATCTCTCCTCTTATTTTTCTTTGACTCAGCATTTTTTAAAAGTATGGTGTTTAATCCCCACATATTTGTGGGTTTTCCTGCTATCTTTTTGCAGTTGATATCCAATTTCAAAGTTTTGGATTCAGAGAATATACTTGGTATGATTTTAATCTTAAATTTGCTGTGGCTAATTTTGTGTCCCAATATATGGTCTCTCCTTGATAATGTTCCATGTACACTAAGAAAGAATATATAGTCTGATGTTCTAGATTGAAGTGCTCTATAAATGTCAATTATGTCCATTTCATCCAATGTGTTATTTAGGGCTGATATTTCTTTATTTCTGTTTGGATGATCTATCCATACCTGTCAATGATATATTTAGGTTCCCTACTATAATTGCGTTTTTGTCAATTTCTTCCTTTAGTTCTGTTAGTAGTGCTTTGTACATTTCAGTACTCCCTCCTTGGGGGCTTAAATTTTGATGACTGTTTTCCTTCTTGTTCTATAGTCCCCTTTATCATCATGAAATGTCCATCTTTATCTCTTGTTACCTTTTTTTATCCTAAAGTCTATTTCATCTCATATCAGTATAACTACACATGATTTTCTCTGAATACCATTTGCTTGGAGTGTCAGTTTCCACCCTTTCACTTTGAGTCTTCATTTGTCCTTGTAGCTGAGATGTGTCTCTTGGAGACAGCTTATGGTTGGGTTTAATTTTTTGATCCAATCTACTACTTTGTATCTTTTTACTGGTGAGCTTAGTCCATTTACATTTAGGATGATTATTGATATATGAGGATTTCCTATCATTCTATCTCTGGTTTTTGGTAGGATGGTGTCTCCATTGTTTCTTTGCCTTTTGTTGCTGTCTATTATTTCATTGTGGTGGTATTCTATGATTTTTCCCTCTGTTTCTATTTTTTTTTTTATGTTGTATATTTCAGTTCTGGATTTTTTTTTAAGTGGTTACCATTAAGTTTATGTAAAAGAATGTTTCATATTTAGAGTATTCTGTTTTCTTCAGCATGCTTCCTTTGTCTACTCCCTAGTGCCGGTTCAGATCTTTACTCTCTCCCCTTTGTTTTTGTTGTCACAAATTATGCCTATATATGCTGGGAGTTGATTTCTACACTGCAGTGGCAAGTTGTCTTGTTCCTCTCTCTTTCTTCTTAACTGTGTTTTTTTTTTTTTTTTCCTCTTTACCGTGTGTATTATGTTTAAGTGTATATAGTGTCCTATTTGGTGTATGGGTTAACTTTTCCTGCTCTGTCTGTCTGCTTGTAATACTACTCATGGTTTTGTATTCTTTGTTCTTTCAGGTCAAATAGCCTCCTTCAGTATTTCATATAGTGTAGGTCATGTGTTAGAAAATTCCTTCAGTTTCTGTATGTCTGGAAAGGTCTTTATTCCTCCTTCATATCTGAAGGATATCTTTGCTGGATATATTATTCTTGGCTCATAATTTCTCTCTTTCATTAGTTTGAATAGTTGATTACACTGCCTTCTGGCTTATAGAGTTTCTGCAGGAAAATCTGATCATAACCTAATGGGCTCTATTTTGTAGGTTACTGTCTTCTTTCACCTGGTTGCTTTGGGTATTCTTTCTTTGTTCTTAATTTTTGAGAGCTTCAGTATAATGTGCCATGCAGAATACCGGTTGGGATGGAGGTAATTAGGTGTTCTATTTGCTTCTTGGATTTGAGGATCCATTTCTTTCCACAAGATTGGGAATTTCTCGTCGACAATTTGTTTGAATATGTTCTCTGTTCCCTTCTCTCTTTCTTCTACTTCTGGTATGCCCATTATTCTTATATTGCTCTTTCTGATGGAGTCAGAATGTTCTTGTAGAGTTACTTCATTTCTTTTAGGTCTCAAGTCTCTCTCTTCTTCCATCTATGTCATTTAAAGATTTCTATCTTCAATGTCACTGATTCTTTCCTCCATCTGGTCAGCTCTATTACCTAAGCTGGCTATTTCATTCTTCATTTCTTTTATTGAGTTCTTCATCTTCAGAAATTCTATTTGGTTCTTTTTGAAAATTTCAATCTCTTTGGTAAAGGGTTCATTTTGTTTTTTGATTGGGTTTCTGAGTTCATTAAGCTGCCTGTCTGTGTTTTCTTGAATCTCATTGAGTTTTTTTCAGAATTGCAATCTTGAATTCTTTGTGATTTAAGTCACGTATTTCCATGTCTTTCAGTTGATTTTTCTGGAGATTTTTCATTTTCTTTCTGAGCTGCCTTGTTACCTTGGTTATTCGTGGCAATTAGTAAATTATTATTTCTCTCCCTAGTCATCTACAGGAGTGGATTCTGCAACAGGTTGATAAGAGGAGGTCTTTCTTTTGCTTTTTTTTTGCTTTCCAGTTGGTGTTGGTACAATATTTTATTTTATATCCAACATTTATTCTCTCTCACGCTGTAGTGTTATATTTTCTCTGCACTGTTCCAGAGTCTCACACAATAGGGCGTTGCCTGGCAGTTGGACTTCTCCTCTGTTAGCACATATCCTGGGTTTCATGGCATCTCCTTGTGGGGGATGTGGAGAGCTTCTGAAGTTTGAAATCTTTTCCAGGGCCTTTGTTTCAGGGGCTCTGTTTACTTTTGCAGGGATCCACCCAGATAGGTGGGACAGGGGTGGAGTGGATTTTGAGAAGTGGCTCTGAGCAATGGTACTACCACCAGCACAACCAATCTTGAACCCAATGTTCCCTCTCTTTCGCCAGTACTAGTTTTTTCTGAATCTGTGACTGTATGTTGCAGTTCTCAGAACTACAAGTATTCTGTTATTTTGATCTGCCACTGCTACCATTTTGATTCTAGTGCTGAGAAGGTGCAGGTTAGCTGAGTTTGGGAGGTTGCGGAGGGGTCGTCTATGCTCCATGTGTATGCCTTCTGTCCTCTGCCAGGCAGTGAGGGCTTAACCCACTGTTTTCACCCTTCTTCCCTTAGTCTTTTCTCCAGTATCTCAGCCGTGAGTTTTGGGTTAAGCTGTGTTATATGCTGATCCCTCAGGCAGGACTGTGGGCCATAAGGAGAGCACTAGCACTGTGAATTCTTCCTTCTCTGGTGATTGTGGTAGCTCTGGAATTCAGAGAGCTGGATGCTTTGAGCTCGGTCTGCATTCTGGGGCCTGCGCAGTCTGCTTCTCTTCACTTTCCCCTTCACTTTCTCTTTCCCTCCTCCCCTGCTAGTCGAATTTGCCCACCTTTAGAAGATTGCTATTGCACCTTTCTTAGTCTTCCCTGTCTGCTGTGCAGGGAGTCCTTTGTGGAATTATAGCTGTTCAATTTGTTGTAAATTCCAGGGGATATTTCAAGAGGCTTACCTCACACCACCATAAATGTGATGTAATACCCCAAATTTATTTTTAATTATTATTGACATTGAATATTATATTACTTTCAGGTTTACAATGTAATGATTCAACATGTATATACCACACAAAGTGATATAGTTCTCACAATATTATTAAGTGTATTCATATGCTGTACATTACTTATTTTATAACTGGGAGTTAGTACTTAGTAACCTCTTCCTCTTTTGCCGAACCCTCCCTTCCTGTCTGGGAACCATCAGTTTGCTCTCTGTATCTTTGAGTTTGTTGCTGTTTTATTTTATTTATTGGTTTTATTTTTCAGATTCCACATGTGAGTGAAATCACATGGTATTTGTCTTTCTCTGTCTGACTTATTTTACTTAGCATGTTACTCTCTAGGTCTATCCACGTTGTAGCAAATGGAAAGATTTCATTCTTTTTTATGGCTGAGGAATGTTGCATTGTGTATATGTATTATTTATGTATTCATCTATCAATGGACACTTACATTCTTTCCACATCATGGCTATGAACCAAAGCTGGAATGAACATCGGGTGTATATATCTATTTGAATTATTGTTTTTGTTTTCTTCAGATAAACATCCAGAAGTAGAATTGCTGAGTCATATGATATATCTGTTTTTAATATTTTGAGAAGTCTCCATACTGTTTTCCATAATGGCTGCACTAATTTACGGTCCCACCAACAGTGTACTAGGGTTGCCCTTTCTCCACACCCTCAGTAATACTTATTGTTTGTTGTATTTTTGATGATAGCCATTTGACAATTATGAGTTGATAGCACATTGTGGTTTTCATTTGCGTTTCCCTTTTAATTAGTGATGTGGAGCATCTTTTCATGTGTCTGTGTCATCTATATGTCTTGTTTGGAGAAATGATTATTCAGATCCTCTGCCCATTTTTTAATTGGATTATTTGTTCTTTTTTGATGAGGAGTTGTATGAGTTTTTAAAAATATATTTTGGATATTATTCCCTTATCAGATATATGAATTTCACATATCTCCTCCCATTTAATAGTTTACATTTTTGTCTTGTTGATTGTTTCCTTCACTGCGCAAAAGCTTTCTAGTTTAATGAAGGTCTATTAATTTATTTTTGCTTTTGTTGCTTGCCCAAAGAGAAATGTCCAAAAAATACTGCTAAGACCTATGTCAAAGAGTTTACTGCCTATATTATATTTCAGAACTTTTATGGTTTCAGGTTTTAGACGTAAGTCTTTCTGAGGTTATCTTTGTAGATGATGTAAGAAAGTAGTCTAGTTTCATTTCTTCCCAGGTATCTGTCCAGTTTTCTCAACACTGTTTATTGAAGAAACTGTCATTTCTCCATGGTATGTTCTTGCCTACTTTGTCCCACATTAGTTGACCATATAAGTGTGAGTTTATTTCTGGGGGGTCTCTGTTCCTTTGTTTTATGTATCTATTTTTTTTTTGCCAATACCATACCGTTTTGATTATTATAGCTTAGTAATATAGTTTGAAACCTGGGTGCACAATACCTCCAACTTTGTTCTTCTCTCTCAAGATTGCTTTGGCAATTTGGGGTCTTTTGTGTTTCCATACAAATTCTCAGATTATTTGTTCTAGTTTTTTTTTTGTTGTTTTTTTTAATTGCCATTGGTATTTTTATAGGGATTGCATTGACTCTGTAAATTGCTTTGGGTAGTATGGACACTTTAATAATAGTAAATCTTCCAAACCATGAGAACAGTATACCCTTCCATTTGTGTCTTAAATTTCTTTCATCAGTGTTTGATAATTTTCAGTGTACAGGTCTTTTATTTCCTGGTTAAATTTAATTCCAGCTATTTTATTCTTTTTGATGTAATTGTTAAGTGAGATCTTTTTTGAATTTCTCATTTTGTTAGTTTGTTATTTATGTATAGAAATACGACAGATTTCAAAATATTAATATTGTATCCTGCAACTTTACTAAATTAATTTATTAGTTCTGACAGTTTTGTGATGGAATCTTTAGGGTTTTCTATATATAATATCATGCCATCTGTGAATAGTGACACTTTTACTTCTTCTTTCCCAATTTTGATGGTTTTATTTATTTTTCTTTTCTGATTACTGTGGCTAGGACTTCCAATACTGTGTTGAATAAGAGTGCTCTGAGTGGGCATCCTTTCTCATTCCTGATCTTAGAGAAAAAGCTTTCAGCTTTTCACTGTTGAGTATGATGTTAGCTGTGAGTTTGTCATATATGACCTGTGTGATGTTGAGGCATGTTCCTTTTATACCAAATTTATTAAGAGTTTTTCTCATAAGTGGATTTTGAGTTTTGTTGAATGCTTCTTCTGCAGCTATTAAGATGAATTTTATCCTTCTTTTTCTTTTTTTATGTGGTGCATCACACTGAATGATTTGCAGACATTAAACAATCCTTGCATCCCTGATATAAATTCTACTTGATCATTGCATATGATCTTTTTAAGGTATTGCTGAATTTGGTTTGCTAATATTTTATGGAGGATAATTGCATCTATATTCATCAGGGATAAAAGCCTGTAACTATCTGGGTTTTTTTGTAGTGTCTTTGCTAGTTTTGGTGTCAGGGTAATGCTGGCCTTGTACACTGAACTTAGCAGCTTTCCCTTCTATTTATTTATTTATCTATTTATCTATTTATCATCTATTTATTTATTTAATGGTTTGAGGAGGATTGCTGTAATTCTTTTTGAATGCTTGCTAAAATTCACTGTGAAGCTGTGTGGTCCTGGACTTTTCATTTGTTGTTGGGAGTTTATTTATTTATTTATTTATTTAATTAATTTATTTTTTACTGATTCAATTTCATTTCAAGTAATCAGTCTGTTAAGATTTTCTTTTTTATCCTTATTTAGTCTTAGAAGATTATATGTTTCTAGGAATTTATCTGTATCTTCTAGGCTTTCCAGTTTGTTGGCATACAATTTTTCATAGTATTCTCTTTATATATATATATATATATATATATATATTTTTTTTTTTTTTTTTTTTTTTTTCCTGTGGTGTTGATTATTACTTCTCTTTCATTTCTGCTTTTATTTATTTGAGCCCTCTAATTTTTTTCTTGATGATTCTGGATAAAGTTTTATATATTTTGTTTATCTTTTCAAAGAACCATCTTTTAGTTTTGTTCATCTTTTTAATTGTTTTGTTTTTAGTCTCTATTTAATTTATTTCTGCTGTGATTTTTATCATTTCTTCTGCTCACTTTTGACTTTGTATATTTTTCTTTTTCTAGTTCCTTTTGGTGTTTATTGAGATTTAAAAAAAAATCTTGAGGTAGACCTGTATCTCTATAAATTTTTCTCTTAGAACTGCTTTTTCTGTGCCCCAACGATGTTAGATCATTGTGTTTCCATTTCCATTTGTCTCGATATATATATGGCTTTACTTCTTGTTTCTTCATTAACCCATTGACTGTTTATCAGTGTGTTGTTTAGCCTCCTTGTGTTTGTGTTTTTTCCAGTTTTCTTCTTGTAATTGGTTTTTAGTTTCATCTAGTAATTTAAATCTTCTTAAACGTACTGAGACTTTTTTTGTGGCCCAACATGTGGTCTATCTTGGAAAATGTCCCATTGAAAAGAATATGTATTTTACTGATTTGGGTGGAATGCTCTGTAATACTGGGGGTGCCAAAAAATGTATACAACTGGACACTTTGGTCAACGTTGCTCAAGCAGTTGTTTGCTGTAATCAGAAGTGTTTGGACACTGATGGTAACCCTTTGAGCACCTCTTGAAATTGCAGAAATCAAATATGACTTGTATTCGTCTTTTGTTATCAGTACATTTTGAGTATGAAAATTTTAATACAGTTTTCCTTTCTTAAAATGTGTATACATTTATTTTTTTGCACCCTTTATATATGCTAAAACCATCTGATCTAACATGTTGGTAAGGCCACTGTTTTCTTGTTGATTTCCTGTCTGGATGATCTATCCATTGATGTAAGTGCAATGTCCCAGTCTACAATTATTATTACTTTTCTGTTGATAGTTCCCTTTATGTCTGGTAATATTTGCTCTATGTGTTTAAATGTTCCTAGCTGGAAACATAGATGTGTACAAGTGTTATATCCCCCTTAGACTGATCCCTTTATCATTATGTAATTCCCAATTTTTCTTTTATAGTCCTTGCTTTACAGTCTATTTTGTCTGATGTAAGTAGTACTATTCCATGGGGTACTTCATGCAAATTTCCATTTCCATTTGCATGAAGCATATTTTCCCAACCCTTCACTTTTAGTCTGTGTGTCTTTCAATCTGAAGTGAGTCTCATGTAGTTAGCATATGTAAGGGTCATGTTTTCTTATCCATTCAGCCATACTCTTTCTCTTTTTTTTTTTTTTTAATTTAGTTTCAGGTATACAAATCAATGTAATAGTTAGACATTTATACCCCTCACAAGGATGAGGAGTACAGCACTCTATCTCTTTTGATTGGAACATATAGTCCAGTTGCATTTAAAGTAACTATGGATTAATGTATGCTTACTGGCATTTTATTTATTTTTTTCTGGTTGTTTTTGTAGTTCCCTGTTGCTTTCTTCTCTTTAACTCTTTTCTTGTACATTTATGGCTTTCTCTATGGCTTCATTTGGGTTCCTTTTTCTTTATTTTCTGTGTATATGTTATGGTATTTTTTTCTTTGTGATTAACATAAGATTCATATATAACAAGGTATGTTTATAACAGTCTGTTTTAAGTTGATGGTTGCTTAAATTTGAATGAACTCTAAAAGCACTATTTTTTTACTCACCCCCATTTACATTTTTGATATAATATTTTACATCTTTTGTTTGTGTGTTTGCTTCTCTCTTAATATATTACATGCTTTTAGAACTTTTGTCTTTTCTCCTTTGTACTAGCTTTATAATTTGTTGATTCACTAAATTTACTAAATGTTTGCCTTTATCAGTGAGAGTATATGTTCTATATTTTCTTATTTTTAGGTTTGGCCTTTTCTTTTCTATTTAAATAGTCCTGTTAACATTCCTTTTAAGGCCGGTTTTGTGGTTATGAACTCTTTTAGCTTTTGCTTCTCTGAGAAACTCTCCTTCAATTCTGAATGATAACCTTTCTGGGTATTCTTGGTTGTAGATTTTCTTTTCATCACTTTGAATATATCTTGCCATTCCCATCTGTCCTGCAATGTTTCTGATATAAAATTAGCTTATGGAACATTCTTTGACCATAACTAGCTGTTTTTTTCTTGTGGCTTTTAAGATTCTCTCTTTAACATATGGCATATTAATTGTGATGTGTCCTGGTGTTGGGCCTGTTTGGGTTACTTTGGTGCTTTGTGATTTCTGGACTTAGATGTATGTTTCCTTTAGTAGGTTGGGGAAATGTTTAGCCATTATTTTGTTAACCAGGTTTTCTGCCCCCTTTTCTCTTCCTTCCCTTCTCAAAGCTCATGGTTCCAGCATTGGTATGCTTAATATTGTTCCAGAGGTCCCATAAACTATCCTTATTTTTATTATTATTTTATTTCTTTCTACTGTTTTGATTGGGTGATTTCCACTACCTTGTCTTCCACCTCACTTATTTTTTTTTGTATCAATTAACCAGTTGTTGATTTCTCTAGTGTATTTTTTAATTGCAGCTATTGTATTTTTCAGTTATGATTGGTTCTTTTTTATATTTTCTATCTTTTTATTGAAGTTCTTGCTGAGTTCATCTATTCTTTTCCTGAGTTCATTGAGTATCCTTATAACTAATGCTTTGAACTCTTTTATCTGGTAGATTGCTTATCTCCATCTTATTTAGTTCTTTTTCTGGGGTTTTGCCCTGTTTTGGTTTTTTTGTTTTGTTTTGTTTTTTGTAACGTATTTCTCTGTCTCCTCATCTTGGCTCTCTGTGCTTGTTTTTATGAATCAGGTGAAACAACCACCTCTCCCCATCCTGAAGGCCTGGACTTGTATAAATTCTTCCCCTTTGTAGACTTCAGGTGCCTAGTGTTATTAACAGGCCAGCTGATGCTGGAGCTATAGTGTTATGTGTCGCAAGGAAACTGGGGGCAAGCCTCACCAGGACCACTTTGGCAGGCTGGTTGGAGCTGGAACTGGAACAGTTGTGGGCCATGTGGAATCCCAGGAGCAAGCCTCACCAGGGCCACTTTGGCAGGGCCAGCTCGGGTTGTAATTGGAGCTGGCTTGGGCCATGAGGAGTTCTGGGGACATACCTCACTGGGTCTCTGAGCCGTAACTAGGTTGGGTATAAGCCACATGGAATCCTGAGGGGAAGGTACACTGGGACTGCCTTGGCATGCCAGCGGGATGTTGTAGCTGGAGTAGGCCTTGGGGAGACATGCAGGTAATTCAATCTGAGGACAAGAGCTGTAGTTGGAATATGAACATGAGCTGTGGGGAGTCCTGGGAACAAATTGCAGAGCTGGTGTAGTGCTGGGGCCTGGTGTGAACTCTGACAGCCTTGGCTTGCTGGCTAGAATTCCTGTTGTGCTCCTGCTTGTGCAATCAAGGGGAAGAAAAAAGGAAACAAATGGCACTCTCTGATGCCTCCCACACTGGACAGAGTTCCCACAGTTCCCCTTCAGTTTTGCAGACACTCTAGGGTTAGTAAATAGATTTCCTTCCCATATAGCATAGGCACCCTTTAAACAACTGTTTTTGTTTTTTACTGTGTCCCCTGGTGATTCTGTGTCCAGGCTTCCCAGTGCTTTCTCCTCACTGCAGTTTAGTATCTTGGAACTGGGGTAATCATAGTATGTTGTCTCTGTCTGTCCTACCTGTTTCTATTTGGTCTTTCTCTCTGGTTTGTTGTGCAGAAGTTGTTCAGTCAACCCTCAGTTCTTCTTCAGGGGAAACTTCTCTGTTCGTATGTATAAATTCAATGGGTAAACGGGAGAAGGTGAATTCAAGATCTTCCTATGCCACCATCTTGGTCTGGAAATCATCATATAAACTTTAGAATCACCATGTCGATATCCACAGCATATCTTGTGATTTGATTGGGATTGCATTGAATCTACTGATCAAGTTGGTTAGAATTATTACATAAATTTTGAATCTTCAAAAAGTGAAGTATTCTGTTACTGTGAATTATATCCAGCTGACCAGTGTTTCTGGTCAGTCCAACTATTTTACTATAATTTTCTGCTTCTTGGTTTTCTGATAAAAGGTGTTTAAATCTGATAGAGTGCTGTGGACATATCCAACTCTACCAGTGGATACACCTGTTTCTTTCTGTAGGTCTACAAATTTTTATTTCACGATTTTGACATTCTATTGTTAGACACATGCACATTACAGATTATTGTCTTTTTTGAGAATTGATATCTTTATAATTTTGCAATTCTGCTCTTTATCACTGATAATATTTTTTGTTCTGAAGTCTACTTTATCTGATATTAATATAATTAATCCAGCTTTCTTTTGATTCATGTTAGTGCAATACATCTTTGTCTATCCTTTTACTTTTAATCTACTTTTTTTTTTAAAGTGGGTTTTCTGTAAACAGCATACAGTTTTTTATCCACTCTGATAGTGTTTGTCTTGTAATTGATGCATTTAGATCATTAATGTTTAAAGTTATTATATAGTTGAATTAATATCTACAGCATTTTCAACTGTTTTCTGTTTGTTACACTTGTTCTTTGTTTCCTTTTGTAATGTTCCCCTTTTCCTGTCTTCTCTTCACACAAGTGATTATTTTGTTAGATTCTACTTCTTCTCTCCTAGCATAATTATGACCTTAAAAATATTGTTAGTGTTTGTCCTAGAGTTTGCAATTCACATTTGCAAGGAATCTAAGTTCACTTTCAAATAACACCATTATGCTTTACAGTTAGTGCAAGCACCTTATAACCCTTATAGCAGAGCACTCACAATTCCTAACTCCCTTTGTTATTATATTGTTATTCATTTCAGTTTTTCAACATATGTGTGTGTGTGTGTGAGTGTATATATATATATATATATATATATATATATATATATATATATATATATATATATATCTCCCAGTACATTGTTGCTATTATTAGTTTGAACAATTATCTATTAGATCAATTAGGAATATGAAAATAAAAATATTTTATTTTATCTTTTTTTCCCACTCATTTGATGCTTTTCCTTTCTTTGCATACATTTAAGTTTTTCATATATAATTTTGTTTCCATCTGACAAACTTTTGTTGTAGTTGTTGTTAACATTTTTTTGTATGGCAAGTTTACTGGAGAAAATTCGTCAGTTTCTATTTGTCTGAAAAAGTCTGTAGTTTTCCTGCACTTTTGAAACATAATTTCACTGGATACATATTCTGTATTTTTTTCCCAACACTTTAAATATCTCCCTCTACTACTCTTTTGCTTCATGATGCCTGATAAGAAGGCCAATAGAATTCTTATCCATGTTCCTCTATAGGTGAGATATTTCCATCCTGTATCTTCTTTCAAGATATCCTCTTTGTCTTTGGTTTACTTCAGTTTGACTACTTTGATGCTTAGGTGTAAATCTGGTAGCATTTATGTTGCTTAGTGTTTTCCGTTTTCTGCATCTGTGGTTTAGGATATGTCGAAAAATTCTTTGTCATTGTTACTTTAAATATTTCTTCTTTTCTGTTCTCTCTTTTCTTTCTGGTATTTCACTTATGCATGTGTGACACCATTAGTACTGGTTCCACAGTTATTAGATATTCGGGTGTGTTTTTTCATGCTTTTATCCCTTTGCTTTCATTTTGAAAAGTTTCTATTAACATATCTTCAAACTCACTGATTCTTTCCTTTGCCATGTTTAGTCTACTGCTGATAAAACCTTCTTAGTTTTTTTAAGTTAGTGAGTGCCACGAAATTGTATTGAGGCAATGACTGTGATTTATTCCTATTAACTAGCAAAGATGCAGAGACAGGATATGTTATGTTAATTACCTAAACAAACAACATTCATCTAATTTCACTGTCTTCCATATCTTAAAAGTAAATCAACATTTTCTTTTATTTTACTCTTCTAGAAGGCAATAATTTTAACATTGTACAAAGGAATTGGCATTTACTTCTCCACCATTTTTTATAAATTAAAAAAATTATAAAATTTTATAAAATAATGTAATAATTTTGTAACAATGATTTAATCTCAAACTCTTAATTCTATAAGCAGTTTTTATCAGTTTGTGTTGGGGAATTAACAGCCTATCAAACATTTGCTCATTTGGCTGCCTCCCTACCTGACTTGTTTACTCAATATTAATAATAATTTTACATATATATATGAAGATCTTTGATATACAATTTATTATAAATTAGGAAATGTCTTTCACAGAAAGAGGCTTGTCATATAATAGCTAAACTGGACATAGGTTATATTAATATAATAAATAAATCCAGTTAGAGTTTAACATTATTTTAACTCAATAAATTGTTGTGGTTACAATAGATCATTGAAAAATTTTCTTCTTTTTTTTTTTTAACCAAAGTTTATTGCAGTGACAATTGTTAGTAAAGTTACATAAGTTTCAGGTGTTCAAATCTGTAACACATCATCTGTATATCACATTGTGTGCTCACCACCCAGAGTCAGCTCTCCTTCCATCACCATGTATTTGACTCCCTCTACCCTTTTCTGCCAATCCCTCCCCACCTTACTTTCTGGTAACCACTAAACTGTTGCCTGTGTTTATGAGTTTTTGTTTCTTTATTTGTTTGTCTTCTTCTTTTGTTGCTTTCAGTTTTATATCCCACATATCAGTGAAGTCATATGGTTCTTGGTTTTTGGAGGTAAACTCTTGGGATATCCTGAGAGATGTGAATGTTTTCATACGTCATGGTGGGCCATTTTGACCACAGTTGATCGTTTATGCTAGGGAGATGAATCAGGTGGTCTGGCTACACTCAATGATTGTAGGCTAGGAAATGGCCATACCAGAAAGATCAATTATATGCTTTATTGTGGGGCTTTGGGTAACAAAATTATCAGTCAGCTTAGAGACTAGATTCAACCACGTGGATAAACAATCAGTCAATCATGCCAAGGTAATGAACCCTCTGGACAGTGAAGCTTGGGTGAGATGCCTGGGGTGCCACTACTCCATGCTATTTGTCATAAAACAATAAGGCAGCAAACATGTTCTGAAGACAGTGGAAGCTTCATGTTTAGAACCCTCCCAGACTCTCCTAAGTATCTCTTCTGTTAGCTGGTTTTAATGTATCCTTTCTCTGTAATAAAATTAATCATAAGTGTCATAAATGTAATCATAAGTATAATAGTTGTCAGTGAGTTCTTTGTATCCCTAGTGATTTCTGAAACTGAGGATCATTTTTAAGACCCTCAAACTTGCAGTTGGTGTCAGAAATGAAAGTGGTCTTTATAAAAACTGTGCCCTCAAACTTGATATTTAGACCCTCTTTGCCATGGTAGTAAAAAGTCATAGACATGACAGCCTGGAATGCTGTGTCCTAGATCTCACAGTTTGTCTAACTTGGGGAAAGCTCCACAGTTCTGTCAAATTTTATGAATGCATAGTCATATAGCCATTATTACCATATCATACAGAATAGTTTTACTACCCTGAAATACTCCCCTGTGCTTCACCTATTAATAACTTGTCCCCTCTGAAAATCCTTGGAAATCTTTTATCTATTTATATAGATTTGCCTTTTCTATAGTTTTGCCTTTTCCATAGTTTTGCCTTTTCCAGAATGTCATATAATTGAATCATATAATGTGCAGCTTTTTTAGACTGGTTTCTTTCACTTAGTATTATGTATGTAAGAATCCTCCATGTCTTTTCATGGCTTGATAGAAATTTTTTATTAGGTTGGTGCAAAAGTAATCACGGTTTTTGCAATTGTTTTAACCTTTGAAACCACAATTAACTTTTGCACCAGCCTAATAAATTACTGAATAATATTGTGATGTATAGACATACCATATTTGTGTATCCAGTTATCTATCAAAAAGCATTTTGCTTCCTAATTCTGGCAATTATAAAACTGATATAAATATTTGTGTGCACTTTTTGCATAAGTGTAGGTTTTCAACTCAATTAAATCAATTGCTGGTTCAGATGGTAAAACAAGTTTAGACTTAGTGAGAAACTGCTAACTTGTCTTGTCAGGGTTTTTTTTTATTTGTTTAGTTTTACTTTGGGCATCCTAACAGGTGTGTAATAATATCTCGTTGTTTTAATTTGAAATTGCCTAATGAAACACATTGCTGAGAATCTTTACATATACTTATTTGCCTTCTCTCTCTCTCTCTCTCTCTCTCTCTCTCTCTCTCTCTCTCGCCTTTTGGTGAGGTGCTTGTTAGATCTTTTGCCCATATTTTGGAATGTTAGTTTCTTTACTGTTGAATTTTAAGAGTTATGTATATTTTGGATACAAGTCTGCCCAGGTATGTGTTTTGTAGTTTCTCCTAGCATATAGTTTGCATTTTCATTTTCTTAACAGTGTACTTTGCATATCAAAAAAAATTTAATTTTACAAAGTCCAGCTTATCAGTTTTTACTTTCATGCATCTTGCTCTTGGTGTTGTATATAAACACATTTGCCAAATCATAGGTCAACTAGATTTTCTCCTATGTTTTCTTCCAAAAGTTTTACAGATTTGCATTTTATATTTTCTACTATAATCGATTTTCAGTTAATTTTTGTGAAAGATATGAAGTCTGTGTCTACATTCATGTTTTTTGCATATGACATCCAATTTTTCAAGCATCATTTGTTGAAAAGACTACTTTTCTCCACTGAACTGTGTTTACGCCTTTGTCAAAAATTTGTTAATTATATTTTGTGGACATAACTCTGTGTTCTCTCTTTATTCCATTGATATATGTGTCAATTTTTCACAATATCCACACTAACATGATTAATTTAGTTTTCTAGGAACTGTTAATGTCTGGTAGTTTCAATTTTCCAGCTTTGTTCTTTTTGTATTGTATTGTGTTGTATTTGCTATTTTGATTCTTTGCCTTTCCAAATATTCTTTAGGATCTGTTCATCAATATTCAAAAACATTGTTTGCTGAAACTTTTATTAGAATACATTGAATCCATAATCATGTTGGGAAGAACTAGAATCTTAAGAATATTGATTGTTTCTTTCTATGAACAGAATATTTCAACATTATTTTAGATCTTTAAAAAAGTATTTCCTCAGATTTTTGTAGTTTTCCTCATTTAGATCTTATGCTTATTTCATGAGGTTTATAACTATTTCAGTTTTTAGTGCTAATGTAAATGAAAATGACATTTTGTTTTTAATGTCAAACTCCAATTGTCCATTACTGGTATATTATAAAACAATTAAATTTTGCATATTAACATTGTATCCCATGAACTTAATATAATTGTTTATTAGTTCCAGGAATGTTTTTCCATATAATTGGGAATTTCTATATAGACAATCATGTTATGTACTAACAGATATTCTTCTTATTTCTTCTTTCCCAATCTGTATCAATTTTTATTTTCTTTCCCTGTCTTAATACATAGGTAGGACTTCCTCTACAATATTAAATAAGGATGGTGGGAGAAAACTTGCTTTGTTTTTGATCTTAGGGGAAAACATCTAGTTTCTCATGATTAAACATGATGCTAGCTGTAGGTTTTTTAGATTTTTAAAATCAATTAGAGGAAGTCCTTATTACTAATTTGCTGAGAATTTTTATCATGAATTGGTGCTGTATTTTGTCTATTGTTCTTTCCAAATCTATTGATATGATCATATGATTTTTCTTTTTCAGTGTATTGATATGAGAGATCGCATTGATTGATTTTTCAATGTTGAAAAAGCATCCTGGAATAAATCCAATTTGGTTATATGGGTTATGATTTATTATTCTTTGAATGAATCGTTGAATTTTATTTCTTAATATTTTGCTGATTCCAAATGCTTTTTCCTTAATCAGAATTAATCTGATTTGGATGCCCATAAACATTAATCCTGGGTGTGTGTGTATGTGTGTGTGTGCGTGCGTGTGCACGCACGCACAGGAGTGTGATTAAATTCCCTTTAAACCTGTAGGTCTTTTCAGTTTTTTCAGTGCTACCAGAGCCAGTGAATGCCTGGTGTATACTTTGACTTCTCAGAAAGGGCAACTCTCAAACTCATTTAAGGCTGAGGACTTTTTCTGGCACATTCCCTCAGTTTCATGTTTGCCAAACTTCTCCTGTGCCTAGATTCTTCCAAGCTCTGCTCATTTTAAGTATCTGGGATTACTTTAATAAACAGATCATGTAATGTGTCAGTTATTATATTATTTCTGCTTATTTTATAACATCTCTATTGAAAGTAACCTAACTCAGGCTTCAGAATACCAATAGGAATGCCAAAAGGTCCTTGGGAAAAAATGTTTCCTTCTTTTTAATTAAAATAATTGTAGGATAAGTTATACCAATCTTCACTGCTGTACTTTCTATATAACATAAGGCCTCTGAAGAAAAACATCATTGTTTGGATTACTGGGGTTTTAGAAAAGTTATTGAATAACTGTGCAATCTTTGGCAAATATCCAAAAATGTTGAGGTTGAGTTTACCAAATATCTGTAGAGTTCTTTCAAGTTCTCACATTGTGTGTCTCTAAATATAACCATCAATATAACATATATATACTTTATTGTCCTTATTGTTTATATATGTGTCTATTTTTGTTTATTCTCCTTTAAAACAGGTTCTAGTTAGTTACAATGTTAATAATACCATTCTAATCCACTCATTCCTGAATGTGTGAATTTCATTCAAGCAATAATTATTGTGCATTTTCAATGCACTTCCATACCCTGAGGTTTTAGCAGAGAAAAAATTCTGTTTCCTTAAGTGTCTTACAGAGAGAGAGAGATAAATATATAAGAAAATGCGAGGTAATTAGAGGGGCTATGATAAAAAATAAAACTGAGTGGAAGGATAGAGTGTAAATAGTGCTATTTTTAAAAGGGTGGTCAGGAAAGACCTCTGTGAGGATTGTTCTTTGAGTAGAGACCTGTGTCAAACAGAGGAGCAAGCCATGTCAACATTTAAGGCAAAACTTTTCCAGATAGAAGGAAACATGTCCACATGCCATGCAATCAAAGCTTGCCTAGTGTGTATGAGGACCAACAATATAACACATGAAAAATGTAATAGTGGGAAATGACATTAGATGGAAGGTAGAGCAGACTGTGGGAAGCATTTTAGATTACGGTAAGAACTTACAATTTTACTGTTTGTATGTTGGAGAGTCAATGCAGGTTTTGACTGAGGAGTAACTTGATGAAATGGGTGTTTATAAAACCACTCTGGTCGGTGAGTGGAGAATAGGCTGCAAGAACGTAAGAATGAAATCAGAAAGACCAGTTAGGAGAATAACAAAATAATCCAAGTGAGAGTGGCTTGTGTGCTGGATCAGTTTTAGGAATAATGTTGAACAAAAAGCATAGTTAGGATAATTTTGAAGATAAAGATAGGATTTGTGATGTATTGGATCTGAGATGTGGGCGAAAGGGAGGCACCAAGATGACCCATAGTGACTCAGTCTAGCCAATAGTAGAGACATTTATTGAAATGGAGAAAGGTTCAAAGTAGGCAACAGAATGGGGAAAGTTTTATGTTTTGTTTTTGTTTGAATACTTAGATTTAAATACCTATTATATAGCCATGTGTAACGAAATATGTGTTTGGCTTGAGTCTGCAGTTCATGAGAGAAGTTAATCCTAGAGATATAAATATGGGAATGATTAGTGTATTTAGTTGGGATTTAAATCTATGAAACTGGATATCATCCACAGAGTAACATTGATAGAAGAGCAGAGGATCAGGGAAAGACTGAGTGTGAATGCTTACCAGAGTAGAAAAGTAAAAGGGAAATTCTAAGCTGGCATAACATATTAACAGTTATAGTTAAAAGCATGAGCCATGTGAAGACAGGACAGACCAGATTGGGTGAAATAAAGAGGGATGGAGAATGTGATATGTTTTGAGCAGAAAGAAGAAGCAGGTTCGAAGTTGGGATGGGACTGGCTAGCCATGTTAAGAGTATTGGGGAAAAATGTCTCTTCAAGTCCTCTGCCCATTTTTCAATTGGTGAGGGTAAGGGAGATCGAATATATGGTGATGGAAGGAGAACTGATTCTGGGTGATGAACACACAATGGGATTTATAGATGATGTAATACAGAATTGTACACCTGAAATCTATGTAATTTTACTAACAATTGTCACCCCAATAAATTTAATAAAATACAATTTAAAAAAAAAAAGAGTACTGGGGAATGACTGAAGATTTTCCACTGTGCAATTACTAACACATTCAATTGTTGTTGTTTTTTTCTTTCTTTTTTTCTTTTTGCTTGTTTGTTTGTTTCTTTTCTTTTTTAAAATCTGTCTGATTGAAGTTTGAAGACTAACAGAGAGGTAAAGAGAAAGTGCAGATAGACCAACAGTTTAAGAAACTTACAGGAGTGCAGGTGAGAGATGATTGCATTTTGGACCCAGATGGTGGTTGTGGAAAGAGAGAAGTAAAGGAATTTGAAAGAAAATTGAAAGACTAGGTCAGGTTGCTAGTTTGAGTGCTTGGAGGAAGTGTTACTGTCAATTGAGACAAAAAACCACTGGTGGATGGAAGAGACATAATGAGTTTGATGTGCTCCTTGTTAAATGGGTGTTTTATATTTGGGAACAGAACTGGAATGAATATTTTCATTCTCACTCATCTACAACCTATAAGAAACAATTAAAACCAAAGAAATAAATGAGCTTTATCTATTAATGCCTAGAATGGGGGCAAGAAAGTATTGTGGGAAGCTCAGTTCTTGCCAACATAGTGAAGACTCAAAGGTCAGCAAGCTGATTAGTATGCAAGCAGGGTTTATTAGCGATAGGTTCTCAGGGAAGAGAACTGGCCTAGCTGAGGTGGGTGAGAAAGGCATAGGCCTCCGGACCCTTTGTCCCACGGACTTACAGGTAACCCCCATATAACATGGCACTTCAGTAACATAGTTTCACTCTAACACGATTAGAGAATTTGGGGAAATCCTCGTACAACACGACATCCTAGAACAAAGTTTCACTCTAGCACTGTTTGATAATTAGAGAAATCCCCAAAACTCATGGAGTATAATGAGAGCTTTTAAGAGCAAAAAATATCTCATTCAAAATTAGGGAAATTCCTGAACAACATGGAACGTAGTAAGAGTTTTTAAGAACAAAAGATATCTCATTTGAAATTTTACATTTGAGCATGGATGTCGTATCAGATTTGACTGCAGAATTTTAAAATTTATTGGAATTGTAAATCCATTTTGTTCGTGGAGTATTAAGTTCAGAGGATGAAGATATCTCGTCAAAAAGGAAATACCCTCGATTAATGGTGCTTAGTAGTTCATGATGAAGAAAACATTATTTAATACATATTAATATGTTATACTTTTGGTGAAAATTGCTTTAATAGATATTTCTCTTAATTATAAAAATATAATAGTGTGTTTTTTAAATTTTTGGAACCCAAGCCCCTTTTTTGTATTAGTTCTTTGTTTCGTATAACATGAGTTTGCATTTTTTAGAAATCTGACAACCAAATTATATGGGGGTTACCTGTATATAGTTTTCTGGGTGGAGTGAGGGAGTTACATATTGATTTGTCTGGAAAGGTGGTGCATGCTGGTGCATGCTCTTCCACAGGAGGGCGTGACCTCCTAAGACGGATAAAGGTCTGTTAACTCAGATCCTTATTTTGTTCCAGACCACCTCTTTTCATCCACTGTAAAAACAGATGGCTGGCGGCAGTTAATCAAAGCTATTTATGAGCTGTTTCTGTAAGCGCTATGGAACCCCTCTCATCCCTCTTCCTTCTACATTTTCTAACTTCTACCTAACAAAAGAACCACCAGAGAAAAAGCAGTGTCCAATAGCATTTAAAAGATAGAGAGCACAGGACTAAAGAAAGAATATCCAAAGATCTGAGATGAAAACCATTCTAACCATGGAAGTAAAATGAAAGTACAGAAGCCTCCTCTTGAGGGTGTCTGATGTAGGTAGTATCTGTGAGGTCCCAAAATTGTGCTCACATCAATTTGTGCCTTGGGACATTTAGTGTGTGCATCTATTGTGTAGCCTTTGGAATGGATTGTAGAATTGGACAGCAAGATGTTTTGTCAGTATATTAGTTTGTTAGGGCTGTTATTACAATGTACCAAAGACAATGGCTTAAACAAAAGAAATGTATTTTTCCAAAATTTTCATGGCTAGAAGTTCAAAGTCAAGGTGTCAATAGAATTGGTTTCTTCTGAGGTCTTTCTCCTTGGTGTGTAGATGGGTGTCTTCTTTCTGTATCTCACATGGGCTTCCCTCTGTCTTTGTCTGTCTTAATATCCTCTTCTTATAAATACATCATCATATTGGATTAAGGCCCACCCTAATGACCTCCTTTTAACTTAATTATCTTATTAAAGACCCTATATCCAAATATATTTACATTCTGAGATACAGGAAGTTAGTATTTCAACACATAAATTTGGGGAAAACATAATTCATCTCATAACAGTCAGTTTACATAAATGACTAGAAAGGGAAAAAATAAAACTTTTACAGAAATTATTCAATATGTAGCATCATAAAACTTTACTATTCATAGAGAAAAATAATTTACACTGTCATGTTGCTGGAGAGAACACTTAATCAAGACAAAATTATGACCTAAACAATAATGGTAAATTAATTTAAGATCTATTATTAAGAAATGTGGAAGATGGGATTAGATTTTAAGAATAGATGCACATGTCTATCCTCTCATATCCAAAATTATATGAAATCAGGAAAAAATATAATGGAATAAATAAAGACATAGCATTAAAAATTAAGAACATCTAACACTATTGTTTTAATGACTGAATAATTCCTAAAAATAAATAATATAAAATTAATATAATATAATATAATATAATATAATATAATATAATTACCGGGTATTATATTAATTTTAGCTCCAAAAGATGCATTAGAGCTGATTGTCTGGCTAGGTCTTATTTTTAGGGAAACACGGTACACAGGTCAGTGGTCCAGGGGTCCATTATCCTGCTAGGAGCTCCCCAGAGCTAGAGTGTTTGCACTAAATCACTCCTTCAGCAAAACATCACATCCCTCCCCTTAGTGGCCAGGTTCTGAAACAATCAGATCAGTCAGATAAATAGAATATTTTTATACAAATCATTTTGTATATATCATATGCTCATGGATGTACTAGAGTCTGATAAAGAAATTATTTAAGACAGCATCTACCTCCAAGATATTTTTAAAAATTAGAGAAGCAAATACAATAAAATCAAGCCTAGCAATACAGTGCATTTATAAGGCTACAATTTAAATACTAAATAATAACACACATTTTCTAATAATATTAATCCATCCCTCTGTAAATAGAAATAAATACCAATAATGTCAATATTTATAGGCAATTGAACAGTGAAAATGATTTTTGTTGATAACCTCCATTTCAAGCATGTACCTGCTTATGTTTTTTAAAAAATCCGTACACAATATTATATGTACTATAGTAGCACACATACTATATGGGCATGTAATTTTTACAGTTTTCTAAGAGATTTTTTCTCTTTTAATAAAATAGGTGAATGATATCTTTGAAACAAAAATTCTTATCTAAATCAGTGTGTCATTGACAATATTTGCAGTTTTAACTGAGAAGTGGTTTCCCAGATACCATCACAGATTTATTGATCCGATTCACCTGCTTTATCAAATCATAGGTTCCTCATTTTTGTGTTGTGTTAAAAAGAGAAAAACACTACTGCCAATGACAATTGGTGCAGGCAAATAATTTTAGAAGTTTAATTATTCTGATCGTTGCAGATATTCTTTAATTGCCATAATATTTGCTTGACTATTTAAAGGCAAGTTAAAAAATAAAAATTAGAAACTGCAAAAACCCATATACCTGATATAGAAAATAAAGCATTTAGGACATAATATCTTTAAACAAATGTTCCCCTGTTGAGTCTAAACCCATTGTAGAGATTTCAATTCCTGGTGGTTAATAAAGAAACTCTTAATATAGAAATTCCATCTCATGCATTTATATCCTATGATGGCAACTGAGTATGTGTGTATCTCATTAATATAATTCTAGACTGGAAAAACTTTTTAAAGTGTTTAAGAAGATTTTAAGATTTGAAATCATTTAACATTTAATTTGTTTTCCACCAGACCACACACACTTTCCAAACACAGCACAATGTTCTGTATCCTAATTAAAGGAGTAAACACTAATAATGGAAAGGATGGGTTACAGGTTGCTATTAAAAAAAAAAACAAAACCACACACGTTTTATAAATGGACTTTACATCATATTTGAGGAAATCAGCAATCCTGTTTATTAAGCAGTGAACACATAAAGCACTCCCTAAACACATGTCCCACATATCCCATAAATCCATTTCTAAATTTATCATTATTCAACTTAACTCTGGATTCCTTAAAAGCAGTGTCCACTCATATGTATCCCTAAGTTATCACTGCTCAGCACAGCTCAGGACACGTGGTAATGCTTAGTACATATTTATGATCTATTTCATGAATGAATATATTTTGAATGGAAAACTTTTAAACAATTCATTATTTTTTCATGTATAAATGTGTTTAATATTTATTTTTTACTGCTAAAATTAATGCTATTTACATTTGACTTTAGGAGGCAAACTATATCAACAGAACATCAGGGATTAAGCTCGGCTGTATTAAAGTTAGAACACTCACATGTTTGCAAATTTTTTTGTCACTAAAAAGTAAAATCACTGAAATGAATGCTTGTTCTTTATTTATAAGTGATGTGGAACAATCTGTACTTAGTTCTAAAGTTCAATTAAGAGGGCTTCCCAGGAGGTGTGTTACTACTAAGCGAGTGTTGGGGAGCAGAGATGGAGAACGCTTCTCAAAGTCAAGCAGTGGTATTCCAAAGGATTTCAGAAATTTAAAAGTTCAGTTATTCCCCAGAAGCCTTCTTGCTGCCGACCCATAATTAATTAATGGTCCCACTGCTCTTCTCTTTCAATTAAGCCTTCTTCAGAGAATGCTGATTCATTCTGGCCTTTCAGATACTTATCCTCTTTTATGGTGGGTGGTGTGCTTCCTTTGCTTTGGGAATGCATTCTGCTTGTGCTTGAGTGTTGGTCACTCTCTGATAATCTATTTCAGACCACTGACCTTTTCACCGCATCCTTCATATGGTTTGCACTCATCCTAAAATGAGTAGGACCAGGCTTCAGCAAAACAGTGAAGAACTTATTCTTTTTCTTCTTTTTTGTGATTTATGAGAAGCTCTCTTTTCTCTTCAGACACTCATCCTTGGATTCTCTGTTTCAGCCACCATTTCTCAATGATTTATTTTGTGGCTGATTCTACAAATACCTCTCATTAGGCATTAATTCATAAAGAAAATGTTAGCTGATAAAGACCAAGGGCAGACATTTTATATAGTTATATACAGTTACATGCTGCATAAGGATTACCTTCAATGAAGGACTAATATATGAGAGTGGTCCCATAAAGTTATAATGGAGCTAAAAAATTTCTATCACCTAGCGATGACATTGTAGCCATTATTTGAACAATTCATTACTGAGCATGGGAGCAGTGTAGTAGCAAACAGACAAGTTGCAGGAGGAAGAGTTGGTTGATATACCTGGCTTTTTTTGACAACACCATTTTGTCAATAAATAGTTAGGTATCTATTATGTAAGGACACTCTGCTAGACAATGAGAACAGAAATATAGGTAAAATATTGCTTTTGTTGTCAAAACAAGGTAATGGGATAGGGTGGAGAGGGAAGACAGATGCTCTATCAGTTTCTTATTCAAATGCTGAACTATCCCTAGTAAGGGCCATACTCCCCTCGTCATTGCCAGCTTTACAGCGAGCTGATCGTGCGTCTCTCACTCCCTTATTAAAGGTGCTCCTGGCACATTGGCCATTGTTTTCCACTCCTTTTCACGTCAAGGTTTTCCCGCAGTATATTTCTTCTGCCTGAAATATTATTTGCATCACTTTCTATTTCTTTCTCAGTAGAATGCATCTTCTTTTTCCTTCTTTCCAATGGTGAGCTTCTTTTATGCAGGTCTCATTAAAAAAAAATCACTTTCTCAGAAAATTGAATACTAATTATAATTAGGAATTAGAAATAAAATAGCATATACATTCAGCCCTCTGTATCCACGGGATCCACATCTACAGATCCAACCAATCTTAGTTAATTATTCAGTTAAATAAGTATGTATTTATTCAATTACAAATTCTAGAAAAGCAGAGATCAACTTAGTCTCCTTTACATTCCTGTTATACTTGCATATGATGAATGTATAGGTGTGTATGTGTCTATACAAGAGTGACTACAGCATGATTTGAGCATGTGATAAGTAGTGTAAGGATGGAGATGTGTGCAGAGGTGCAAAGGAAAGGCATTTTCATTAAAGTAGGATATCAAGAAAGGATCTTTAAGAAGATATGAAGTTTGGACTGTGACTTGAAGAATACATGTGTTTTGTAAGGTGGCGTCTGGCCAAATAATTCTCCAGATAATCCACCAAAAGAAAATGGTTTATTTGAGAAAAGAAAAGAAACGGAACCACCAGAGAGTGCAAACACACTCTTGATCGGACTGCCCTCCGGCTGCCCACGTGGACAGAAGCATGAGACCAACCTGGCTCCCCCCTTTATTCACATCCCTCCCCAGGGAGGTCACCACAGAGTTCAACAGGTAGTCAAGACTACAGAGTCAACAAGGGGCCCAACTCCACCCATAGTCCTCCCAGCTCTATGGTTAAATGTCTTAAGATGTCAGTTTACTTTCAACAAAGGTGAGACAATAGTGAAAAGTTTTGTCTCTAACATCATATTGCCTGGGTTTGTTACTTTACTATGTAACATTTGCAAGTAATCCTTTGAAACTTCACTTTCTTTATCTGTAAAATGGAGGTAATAAATATACTTCATGCATTGAGTCACTATGCATCATATTTATATATAAATGCAAATAATGAACTTAGCTGAATCCTGCAATATTATAAAAGCTAAATAATAGAGTAGAAGAGTGGTTTAGACAAAGGAATCTGCATGAACAAAGACAAGAAAGCATGAAACACAATAATTTACAAGTTGCATGCTTTTGGACTAGCTCTAAATGCTATGAAAAAGTAGAAAAGGAAACATGAAACTGGTAGGAATAGCTTGCCAGCTTTAACTATCATGTTTCCCTGAAAATAAAATCTACTCTGAAAATAAGCCCCAGTTAAGATCATCAGCCAGATGGACACATTTAGTACATTATGATGATGTTCTAGAAGAACATGACATGACTGTATTCGAATAAATGTAGATGGTCGTACATGAAAAAATAAGAGATCCCCTTAAAATATGCCCTAATGCATCTTTTGGAGCAAAAATTAATATAAGGCCTGGTCTTATTTTTGGGGAAATATGGTTTAAGACCTGGTCTTATTCTCCAGGAAACATGGCATGTGAATTGTCTTATTTTTCCTTTTGGTGTTCTTGTTTCACTTTGCATGCAATCATATTCAGCAATAGTTTCATGAGTGCTGTACAATGAATAATTCGTAGGTTGTACAAAAAATACAAAAGTTTGATTAAATATAGCATTATGTGACTGATGAAAAGTAAACAAAGTTTGAATTAGGTTTCAAAAATTGGTTGAGAGGACATGCTAAAAAGACATGTATTGACGTCTATTAGGTTTACAATAATCTTCTTCATTATATTTATTTTGACTGCTCACATGAAGTGTCCTGATCATAGAGAGATTTTTTTATTACTTAAAATTAAATAAATTTGTTGCCCCCTTGCCCAATGCCTTAACCCTTGTCCCATGTCATGAGAGCCCATGGAAATTTTTCCTATGTGAATAGACAGAAACTCTAGAGGAGAGGGATGATGAAAATTATATTTCTTTGCTTATAAAGGGGAATGAAGCAGCTGTCCCCTTCTTCTCCTGGAAGAGTCTCCTCCTTTAGAACAAAATGGGCCTGAGTCCTAACTCCAACTCTTTGTAATGTAAATAGAATCTGTTTGGAAGCCATATAGCCCTATGTATGCGGACATTTACAACCTACAAATGTTTGCAAATTCCCAGGTATCATTTCTCTTTAAAATGTAAATACCTAGGAAGATACTTTCTCTAGTCTTCCTGGTACTTTGTGGTGTAACCTGGGAGCTAATCTGAGCTGTGACTATTTGTCCATCTCAGGGAGGTAAGTGTTTTATTACCCTTTCAGACCAGAGAAACTCAACAAATGACTATGGAGGTAATCCTTATGTCATGTGAAGAGTAAAATGTTTTCAGGTGAGGTGAAAGCAAACATTTCCCATTTTTATACTGTATACATTTCCATGTCTCAGAAGCCTAAGGCATCTTGCATAAGCTCTGAGGACTGCCAGAAAGATTTATTTCCCCACAAAGCCTTTATTATTTGATTAGCGTTTTTATATACTTTAAACATCGATCACAAAGCAACGATGCCAACATATAAGACCTAATAGGAAAATTTTATTTCCTATAAATCATTGAAGGCAAGGTTGTTTTAAATGCATTTGTTTCAAAGTGAAATAGCATATACCTTGACCTTGAATGTTCAAAACTCTTATGTGAAAAAAAAAATAATCAAATAACATAATTCCAAAATCATGGGTAATATTATTTAAAGTTCCATTAAAATTAAGTTGATTCCTCCAGGACCAGTTCACACATTGATAATTTTAATGTCAAAGGTAAAGATATAAGGGTACTATAGCACAGAAAAATATTAAACTGTATTCCAAATTCTTTATTTGCCAATATGTATAAAGCTCAATTGTTATTTGGGTATTAACCTCGTTGTTTTCAGATAAGGTTGAGAACTTACTTAAGGTTTCCTCCTGGTCCCCAGAGCTTCCTGGCATTAGTTTCTCTGTTTAGAGAATGTGTTAGAGACAGTAGAGACTGCATAAAAATCAGGTAGTTCTCCTTGTTCACATACAAAATATTGCATTTATTTCAACCTCTTCTAGTGTTGCAGTGCCCATTTTTTCTTCCTCCTCCTCTGCTTCCTCATTTTAATTATTAGTTTGGAGGGGAAAAAGGGTAAGAAAATGAGACTTAAAATTTATTAGGTATGTACCTTGAGATAGGCACTTAAATAATCTTTTTGGAATCTTAAAACCTTTATAAGTAATCTTTTGATGAAGCACACAGAGACATCATAGGTTAGTGCAACAATAGGTTTGCATCCAATAGCTTTGTTCCATATGTCAGTTTCAAATTTTCCAGTAGCTATATTAAAACGTAAGATAAATAGGTAAATTTAATTTTCATGGTGTTTTTTATTTAACCCAGTAGATACAAAATATTATAAGCCCCAAACTGAATGAAACGTCAGAAAAGAAAATTAATAATATAAATATTAAATGGAAATATAGCACCTAACACATGGTACCATTTAATATTTCTATACTATAATTTAGGCACAGACATATTATATGTGAAAAGATTTTTAATTCCCTACAATTAACAGTTATATGACTATAAATTCTTTCAGGGTAAATGAAAAATAAGTTTTATATATTAGCAATCTATATTCATTAATCAAGCATGAGATAAGGTTATAATTACAGTTTCCTGTATGACATCTGAGTACAGTACTTTGCCTAAATTAGTGTTTACACTTACAATGAAAAGAACATTGATCTAAAATTTTATCAAAATTATAAAATTCATTTGGACAGCTATCTCAAGGATCAAAGTTGAGGAAGTAAAATAAATATGCACAATTAAAATTATTTAAAACCTTTCTTAATATCTGAAAATAAACAAAATGAGTCATGACTTTTTATTTCAACATGCCATTTCTATAAACTTAGGCAAGTCAATAACCTCTTTATCGTATTTTTTTCATCTATAAAGCGAGAATAATTGTAATACACTCAATTTGGCTATAAAGCTTAAATGCATTAGTTGTATGTATACCTTTTAGACTATTGCCAAGCTCATAGAGGGTTCCCAATAAAAACTAGCTAATTATTATTAATCATTATTACCCTGATGCCACATATGGTCATGGCTAGTGAACTCAAAATGATTGTATTCATTGACTCATTCATTCACTGAACAAAAGTTTGCCATTCCAACTATGATCACTGTGCTAAATTCATGGGTAAATCATAATCAAGATACACAACATCTCAGTTTACATAGTGTTTCTCATTTTCCCTGTCCCCACTGTACAAGTATAAACAAAAATTAGTATCGTCAGACCCATACATACTATTCCTCACTTTCTGGGTCTACAGTGGAGGCTTAAGGTACTTGCAGATTTACATCTTTCATATATTTTTAAAAGTCTTTTCCATGGACCATAAGAAAAATGTAATCATATAAATTAAACAACATTAAAAAAATTATTATGGCAGCCTATTTTGCAGACTAAGATTAGTATGATTACATCATTATAATTCCTAAAGTGGATTTCTCAAATTATATTTTATGAAATATATTCTAAATGGTACAGTTTCCAGTAACATATAACAAACCACCCCCCAAAAAAACAACTTAGTAGTTTAAAACAACAATAATAATTTTATTATCTCATCAAGTTTATGAGAAGTTTGAGAATGAGGGAAAAGCTCAGATCAACAAGTCTGCCTTGGTTTTCTCACATACCTTCATAAAATGACAAACTAAAACAGTGGTATAGATCTCTTTCATCTCATGTAATCTAGGGGTCTAGTCATTTGATCCCTCCATGTGGGCTACTTTGGGTTCCTTGCACTATGGTGGACAATTGGACATTCAAGTGGTTTCTGGAGTCTTCAAAAATGTGTATTCCAGCAAACAAAGCAGAGGTGGCATTGCCTTTTATGATGTAGACTAAGAAAGTACATAATGTTATTTGCACCATACTTCACTGGTCAAAATGTCACAAAATCCTACCCAGTTACAAGGGAATGGGTCATGGTCCCCACCTTTCAATGGGAGATGGGTCAATGTCACACTATGAAAGGAATATGTGAAATAGGAGCTATTGTATGGACATATTTAAAAATACATCCTGCCATACTATAATTTCAGTGATTCAAGAAAAGTCATCCTGCTGTAAAATATGTCTCTCTTTGACTGATAGGGTACATAAATTTCTAGCATCTGCAATTTATTTTATTGACTTGGCAGATCTATCTTTTCCAAAGCATTTTTTCTAATGTGTTCCTTTGTTTAGTAACTCAGAAAATGTAAATTAAATAATTGCTTGATGTGACCTAGTTTAACCAAAAAATAAAAATAAAAATAAAAAATTCCATTTTCTGTCCTCATCTGAACTCATGAATACGTTCTTTTCTTTCCTTTACTTTTGATGAAATGATAACAAATGTCTCTGAGTATAAAAGTATAATTTGATTTCAAAGGTAGTTGTAGTAAATTAACTTTAACTTTGCTGGTCAATCTAATTATGCAATCAGAAATATATAGAGTTGAAAAAGAACATTGGACCAGAAGATATTCATGAACACATATTCTTAAAAGCATGTAAGCACACATTTACCTATATACAACATTTTAAGGTGCAACTTGTCACTTAAAATTAATTTAAACAAAAATTTAGTCTAATAAATATCAATAATTGGAAATTTTCTTTTATGGTTATACATTAAGTAATTCAGACAAATTTTCCAATGGAAGAAAAATAGAGAATTCTGGGCAACATGGTGGAGTAGGTAAATGCTGTGCTTTCCTCTTCCCATGTACACATTAAAATTACAACTAAATTATAGACAATCAATCTGGAGAACCATCTGAAGACTAGCTGAACAGAAGCTCTATAAACTAAGGATATAAAGAAGAAGCCACATTGAGACAGGTGGGGAAGTGGGTGATGTGAAATGGACTTCTCCTGGACCCATGTGTGGCAGTTGGGAATTGGGAAGGACCTCATGATGGCAGAGGTCACCCCTGAGGGGCAAAGGGTCCCAGCCCCACATTGGGCTCCCCAGCACTTACATCATCTGGCTGTGAAAATCAGTAGGGATTCTGACAGTTTGGGTGACACAGAAAACTGCTGGAAACCCAGGTATCCTCTTAAAGAACCCATGCACAGACTCACTTGCAGGCACTCACCCTGGGCTCCAGCAGAGGGATGGTGGCTCTGGAGGTGCCAGAGACCTACAGGGAAAGACTGAGTTTTATGGCTTCAGGGCGAAGGATGGAGGGATAGCTGCCATTGTCCCTCTTTCCATCCAGCCTACAGGTCGGTGCCATCTTTCCTGTGTTGGGCCCTCCACCCACACAGCCAAATATGAATCTGCATTAGCCTGTTGAAAATTTGCTTATTCAACCTTGGTGATACCCTGGGACGCCACCCAACCCAACTTGAGCACTCCCAGAGGCATTTTTGATGTGGGAGGGGGCAGCCAGCCCCAGTGTGCTTATGTCAGGGTACCCTTTCAGCAGCAAACACACATCCTTGGCTGGTGCACTGCCTGAGACCCTTCTGTGCTAGGCGGCCAACACCAGTCCTATGCTTCAGTATTTCCAGGACTACTTTTAGTGGTCAGTGGTCCCCAGGTGGGCAGTGAATGGCCTCGATATGCTCTGAGCCTTTTGCTGTGTGGCCTCAGGCTGGGTACTGGTAGTGGCTGGCCTCTGTTCACAGGGTGGCCTTTTCCTTGTGCTTCTATCCAACAGAGGCAACAACCAAACATGAATCTCTTTGAAGCTCCTACCAGGTAGCCCTGGGCTGGTCATAGACAGCAGCAAACATTGGTCCACACGGGAGCCCCTAAAAGGCCCCCAAATCAATACACCTGGAAGCTGTCTTCAGACAAAAACAAAACACCACTTGATTAACCCCATAAGAGGCACACCCAGAAGTGACCTTGGCAGGCACAACAGCCCTATGGGTTAAATCCTCTCCATGGGGTAAGCCCCCACAAAGCAGATCCTATGCTGTAGTTATGGCCAATCATCATGATCAGTGAGGCTGAGGGTCAATACCACCTACTGACAGGCCAACAGCAAACAAGTCTCAACTATAACAGCAGGGTACACACAACCTGCACAAAGGACACTCCTAAAGAACCTGGCTCAGGAGATCAAAGAGACTGTGCCACTGGGCCACACAGGACACTTGCTACATAAGGTCATCCAGCCAAGAATGAGAAAAATATCGATGTACAAAAAAAATAGAAAGCAACACAGGGAGGCAGCCAAAATGAAGAAACAAACAAATAAACAAAAGTCCTACATAGACGAACAGGAGGAAACACCAGAAAACTAAACAAAATGGAAGCAAGTAATCTACAACACAGAGTTAGGAACACTGGTTATCAGGATACTCGAGGAACTTAATGAGGACTTCCACAAAGAGATAGTAAGCATAAAACAGGACATAGAAACCATATAAAAGAATGAGTCAGAAATAATAAATACAATAATTAAATGAAGAATACACTAGAAAGAATCAATAGCAGATTAGATGAAGCAGAGGTTCAAATCAGAAATTTGGAAGACAAGGGATCAGAAAACACCCAATCAGAACAGCAAGAAGAAAAAAACAATCCAAAAACATGAGAATAGTTTAGGGGTCCTCTGGGACAACATCAAGCTTAACAACATTTGTACCATAGGGGTACCAGAAGGAGAGAGAGAGAAAAAAGAATAGAAAACCTATATGAAGAAGTAATTATGGACAACTTTCCCAATGTGTCTAAGGAAATAGACATACAAGCACAGGGAGACTCTCTTGTTCCAAACAAGATGAGCCCAAAAAGGCCTACCCCATGACACATCATAATTAAAATGCAAAAGGTAAAGACAAAGACAAAATCTTGTAAGTAGCAAAAAAGAAGCAGTTAGTTACCTACGGGGGAACTCCCATAAGACTATCAACAGATTTCTCAACAGAAACATTTCAGGCCAGAACGAATGGCACAAAATATTCAAAGTGATGAAAACCAAGGACCTACAACCAAGACTACTTTACCCAGCAATGCTATCATTTAAAAGTGAAGGAGAGAGAAATTACTGATTGACGCTGTAGAAATGGTGATGTGAAGTGAGCCTCTTGAAAAATCCCCTGGAATTTCAACAAATTGAACAGCTATAATTCCACAAAGGAGGACTCCCTGTACAACAGACAGGCAAGCCCAAGAAACGCTCAATTGAAATCATCTAAAGGAGGCCAAATTGCACAAGCAGTGAAGGAGGGAAGGGGGAAGTGCAGAGATGCAGGGCACCGGCAGTGAGCCACAGGACTCACACTGGAACTCTGAGATCTCTGCAGTCTGGAGCTACTGCCATTGCAGAAGAGGGAAGTGCTCCCCTATGGCCCAAAACCCTACTGAGCAATATAACATATAACATGGCTGAACCCAACACTCATGGCAGAGACCTCAGAGCAAAGACTGAGGGAAGAGGGGTGATAAACAGTGGTTTAAGCCCTCACTGCCAAGCAGAGGATATAAGACATAGGCACAGAGCCTGGCAGATCCCCTCCCCACCCACTCAGAGCTTGCACCACCACCACCCCCTTCCAGTGCTAGAAGCAGAATAGTAGCTGTGTCAGATCAAAATAATAGAATACTTACACTTCTGAGTACAGCAGCCCCACAGCCACAGACTCACATCACAACTAATTCCCGTGAAAAGGAAGGGTCTGCAGGGGCAAGATAATTGTGTGCAAATCAAAGACACCATAAACAACCCACCCTGCCCCCATCCCCACCTATCTGGCACAATTCCTGCAGGGGTAAAAAGAGTCCTGGAAAAATAAAGGCTCTGAATCTGGTTGCCGGAAGAGCATCAATACTTCAAAAGCTCTCCACACCCACCATGGTGACAGTGTCCAGATACCCAGGTGAACTGCTCAAAGAGGAGAAGCCCACATCCCAGGGAACCCCCCCCATCATGTGAGAAGTCGGAACAGTGTAAGAGAAAATATAATGCTACAGCCTGAGACAGACTAACAGGCTGCAGTGGGAGAGAAAATAAAACCTTCCATCAACACCTACTGGAAAGCAAAAGAAACATCTCTTCCTATTAAACCTGTTGCAGAACCCACTCCTGTAGATGCCTAGGAAGAGAAATAATAATTCACTAATTGCCATGAATAACCAAGGTTATGAGACAGCTCAGAGGAAAATGAAAAGTCTCCAAAATGAACTTAAAGACATGCAAATATGACTTAAATGACAGAGAATTCAAAATGGCAGTTCTGAAAAGCCTCAACAAAGTGCAAGAAAACAGGTAGTTTGATGAACTCAGAAACAGAATCAAAGAACAAAATGAACATTTTATCAAAGAGATTGAAATTTTTAAAAAGAACCAGATAGAATTTCAGGATATTAAGAACTCAGTAAAATAAATGAATAATGAAATAGCAAGCTTAGGCAATAGAGCTGACCAGATGGAGGAAAGAATCAGTTATATCAAAGATAGAAATCTGGAAATACGTAACATTAAAACAAAGAAAGAGGGAAAAATTATAGAATACCACAACACTAAAATTCATACAACTCAACAATGAAAAACAAGCAATCCCTTTAAATAATGGACGGAGGACCCGAACAGAAACTTCTCCCAACAAGACATACAAACAGCCAACCGGTAGATGAAAAAATGTTCAACTTCACTAGCTATTAGGAAATGCAAACAAAAACCACAATGAGATCACCTTACACCTGTTAGAATGTCTATCATCAACAAGAGAAATAATAAAAATGTTGGAGAAGCTGTGGAGATAAAGCAATCCTCATACACTGTTGATGGGAAAGCAGATTGGTGCAGCTGCTATGGAACACAGTGTGGAGGTTCCTCAAAAATTTAAGAATACCATTACCACATGACCCAGCAATCTGTCTCCTGGGTATCTACCCAAAAAATCTGAAAACATTTATTTGTAGAGATGTATGCACTCTGATATTCACTGTAGAATTATTTATGGTGACCAATATATGGAAACAACCAATGTGTCCTTCGATAGATGATTTGATAAAGAAGGTGTAGTATGTATACAATGGAATATTACTCTGCCATAAGGAAAGATAAAATACTGCCATTTGCAACAACATGGATAGACCTTGAGAATGTTATGCTAAGCAAAATAAGTCAGACAGAAAAAGTTGAGAAACATACAACTTAATTCGTATGTGGGATATCAAACTGAAAGCAACAAGTGAACAAGACAAACAAACAAAGAAATAAAAATCATAGACACAGATAACAGTTTAGTGGTTACCATAGGGTAAAGAGGGAAGGAGGATGACAGAAGAGGGTAAAGGGGGTCAAATATATGTTGATGAAAGGAAACTGACTATGGATGGTGAGCACACAATGTGATATATAGATGATGTATTATAGAGTTGTACACTTGAAATCTATGTAATTTTACTAACCATTGTCACCCCCATAAATTTAATTTTAAAAAAGTAAATAAATAATGGGTTAGAAGATCTGAATTGGCAGTTATCCAAAAAGGACATACAGAAGGACCACACACCTATATAAAGATGCTCTACATCACTTATGAAGACACAAATGCAAATTAATACCTGATAAGATTTCACCTCACACCTGTCAGAATGGCAATCGTCAATAAATCAACAAACAGCAAGTGTTGGTGCAGATGCGGAAAATTTTCAACCTCACTGATGCAGTCTCGGTTGGATTGAAAATTGAGAGACCCCTATGGAAAACAATTTAAAGGTTCCTCAAAAATTTAAAAATAGAACTACCTTATGACCCAGAAATTCAACTTCTGGATATTTATCTGCAGAAATACAGAACACTAATTCGAAAAGATATATGCACTCCTAAGTTCACTATAGCACTTATTTACAGTAGCCAAGATATGGAAGCAATATAAGTAACCACCAATGGAAAATTGGATAAAGAAGAAATGGTGCATATTATACAATGCTCAACCATGATAAAGAATGAAATTTTACCATTTTCCACAACAT
Source organism: Rhinolophus sinicus (assembly GCF_057876585.1). Classification (NCBI taxonomy): domain Eukaryota; kingdom Metazoa; phylum Chordata; class Mammalia; order Chiroptera; family Rhinolophidae; genus Rhinolophus; species Rhinolophus sinicus. The sequence goes on along the minus strand of NC_142507.1, from coordinate 26,245,530 downwards.
GGATAGACCTAGATGGTATTATGCAGAATGAAACATCAGACAAAGACCAATACCATATCATCTCACTTATATATGGAAATAAAGAACAAAATAAATGAACATGCAAAATAGAAACAGACTCACACATATAGAGAACAAACTGACGGTTGCAAGATAGGAGGCAGTTTTGGTGTCTGGGTGAAAAAAGTGAAGGAATTAAGTACAAATGGGGAGTTATGAAATAGTTATGGATAGGTTACGTACAGCACAGAGAATATAGTAAATAATGTTGCAACAACTATATATAGTGCTGATGGGTGCTAGACTAATAGGAGGGATGAATGCATAAATTATATAAATGTCTAACCCTACACTGTACATCTGAAAGTAATATAAAATAATGTTGAATGTCCAAATAATTGAAACAATAAAAAAGGAAAGACTGATTAAAGAAAATGTAGAGCAAGAAAATAACAATTATAAGAGTAAGATCTGGGAGAAAGTGAGTACTTACATATAACAATGCAATTTACTTCATCAATAGTTATTATTTTATGTGGATTTGTGTTAATGTTTGGTGTCATTTCCATTTAGCATTAAGGAATCATTTACTATTTTTTGTAAGGCAAGTATTAGCAACAAATTTTGTCTGTTCCTCTTCATCTTGGAATTCTTTGCCTTTATTTTGGAAATATAGTTTTAGTTGATACATAATTTTTGGTTATCATTTTAATTTTTACTTAACAATTATAATACATCACTCTACTGCCTTTTGGCATCCATAAATTCTAATGAGTAGTGAGATATTTATCGTATTGTGGTTCCCTTTTGTATGATAATTAATTTTCCTACTGCTGCTTTCAAGATTTTGTCTTCGCCATATATATGGTGATGGAAGGAGATCTGACTCTGTGTGGTGAACACACAACATGATATATAGATGATGTATTACAGAATCGTATACTTGAAACCTATGTAACTTTGCTAATAATCGTCACCCCGATAAACTTTAATTAAAAAAAAAGATTTTATCTTTATGTCTTTCAAAAGTTTGAGTATGATGTAGCAAGGTGTGGAAACTTTATATTTATATTATTTAGAATTTATTCTGCTACTTGAATATAAAGATACTTTTTATGAAATGTAGGAAGTTTTTAGATTTTATTTTTTTAAATATTTTTTCTGCTCTTTTCCATCTACTCTACTTCTTGTACTCTTATTACAGTTATGTTACTACACTTGATGGAGTCTTGTGGTATTAAGGGTCTCTTTATTTTTCTTTATTCTTTTTAATTTTTGCTGTTTAAATTGGTTGTTCTATATTGATCTGTCTTCAGATTCACTGATTATTTATTCAACCAATTAAAAATTACAGTAACCCTGTACTGAAATTCTTATTTCAGTTATTGTTATTTTAAACTGGAGAATTTTCACTTGGTTCTTTTTTTTTTAATTAATTAATTAACTTTTATTTACTTTTGTGAATTTCATTTCATTTTATATTTCACACTTTCTTCTTTCTTTATTTTGACATTCAATATTATTTTACATTAATTTCAAATGTACAGCACAGTGGTTAGAAATTTATATAATTTAAAAAGTGATCCCCTAACTAGTCTAATACCCACCTGCATTAAAACTAGTTATTGCTATATTATTGACTATATTCTCTATGCTTTACTTTACATCCCCATGACTATTTTCTAACTACCAATTTGTCCTTTGTAATTCTTCACCTTTTTCACCTGATCCCCCAACCTCCCTTCCATCTATCACCCCAATAAATCAAGTACCCATCTGACACTATACATAGTTATTACAATATTATTGAATATATTCTTTATGCTATACTCTATATCTCCAAGACTACAGTGTAACAATTAATTTGTACTTCTTAATCCCTTCCCCTTTCTCACTCAGAGCCAAACACCCTCCCATCTAGCAACCATCAAAATGGTCTCTGAATCTATAAGTTTGTTTCTATTTTATTTGTTTATTTTGTTCTTTAGATTCCATATATAAATGAAATCACATTGCATCTGTCTTTGTCTGACATACTCCACTAAGCACAATACCATCTAGGTTCATCCATGCTGCTGCAGATGGCAAGAACTCTTTCTCATCTATGGCTGAGCAATATTCCATTGCCATTCATCCATGCACAGACACCCTGACTGTCTCCACATCTTGGCCATTGTAAACAATGCTGCAAAAACATATGGATGTGCACTTCCCCTCAAAGAAGCATTCTGCATTTCTTTGGATAACTACCCAGGAGTGGGATAAACACCCAGGAGAGGGTCATTTTTTGTCTCTTCTTATAGCCTTTGTTTTAAACTCTATTTTGTCACCTATAAGTATTGCTTCCTCAGCTTTGGCCTTCGTTGTTGTTGTTCTGTTTCCATGTTCATGAAATATCTTTTTTCATGCCTTTACATTCAGTCTGTGTGTCTTTCAATCTGAAGTGATTTTCTTATAGGCAATATATATAAGGGTTTTGCTCTCTATTCCATTCAGCTATGTCTTTAGATTGGAGCGTTTAATGCATTTACATTTAAAATAAGTGTTGATAGTTATGTAGGGATTGTGATTTTATTGTTCATATTTTTATCTTTTTTCTTATTTTTCTTCAAGCAGTCCCTTTAATATTTCTTGTAATAGTGGCTTGGTGGGATGAACTACTTTAGCTTTTTCTTGTCTGGAAAGCTCTTAGTCTGTCCTTTGATTTTAAATGATTGCTTTGCTGGACAGAGTACTCTTGGTTGTAGGTCCTTGCTCTTTATCACTTTGAAATTATGTACCAATCCCTTCTGGTCTGTAAAATTTCTGTTGAGATATCAGCTGATAGTCTTATGAGAGCTCTCATCGGTAAATAACTGCTTTTCTCTTGCTACATTTAAGATTCTGTCTTTAACCTTTTCCATTTTAATTATGATGTGTCTTTTTGTGGTCCTCTTTGGTTCATCTTGTTTTAGAATCTCTGCACTTCCTTGTCTTGTATGTTTATTTCCTTTGCCAGGTTAGGGAACTTTTCCATCATTATTTCTTCAAACAGTTTCTTGCTCTCTCTCTTCTCCTTCAGGTACCCTTCTGATGTGAATGTTTTTATTCTTGAAGTTTTACCAGAGGCCCTTTGAAGTGGTTTTAGGTTTTTTGGGGGATTTTTTTTTTCTTTTTGCGGTTCTGCTAAGGTGTTTTCTGCTACATTGTTTTTTAAATCACTGATTCAGTCTTCTGCTTCATCTAATCTACTGTTGAGTCTCTCTAATATATTCTTCATTTCATTTACCTTATTCTTTATTTCTGACTTCTTCTTTTGAACGTTTTCTATCTCCATTTTTTATGTTTCCTACCTCATTGTTGAACTTGTCCCTGAGATCATTGAGCACCCTCATAACCAGTGTTTTGAACTCTGCATCTGATAGATTTCTTGTCTTCATTTTATTTAGTTCTTTTTCTGGAGCTTTGTTCTGATCTATCATTTGGGATATGTTTCTTTCTCTTCATTTTGGCTGCCTCCTTGTGTCTATATCAATTAAGTAGATCAGCTACATGTCTTGATCTTGGTAGAATGGCCTCAGTAGTAAACATCCTGTGGGACCCAGTGGTGCTCTCTCCCTGGTCACCTGAAAGATTTGCTCCACGTGTTACTCTTGTGTGGGTCATGTGTGTCCTATTATTGTAGTTGATTTTTTATTGTTGTTAGCATGTCAATGGGACAGATTGACCCTTGGTATGATTTGTTGTGAGGACTGCCCATGAGTGTAGTGGAAGTGCTGCTATGCAGGGGCTGACCTTAAGGAATATGATTTGTTGCAGCAGGGCTCTGGTACCTGCCAAGTCTATCCTTTGGGTTTGTCATTTGTGCAGGTGGTTGGGTAGTGCTCTGTTGTGGACTGATGGTGGGCACCAAGTGTTTTGGTTCTAGGGCCTTTTGGAGGGTATTTGTCACAGGTCAAGTTCAGCTGCTGATTATTCCCTGCCCAGGGCCACTTGATGTGAGCTACAAAGTAATCTGCAGATGGTTGCCACTTCTGCTGGGCTTGTACATCCCTGGAAGAGGCTAAACTGCTAACCGAGGCTGGTGGGCACTAATTCCAGGTGTGAGGCTGCTTAGCAAGAGGTATGGGGCCCACCCAGGCCAGACGCTGCTTATGTGGAGTTTGTGAACCTTTCAGAAATTTTAGAAAACTCCACAGCATGAGCCATGACAGGCCATTTGTTTGGAAAAGTCACTGGAAGCAGCAACAAGTGTTGCTGGGTCTTAGGAAATCACCAGGGCCAGGCTATGTTGATGGAATCTCAGATACGTTGCCTGCCTATGTCTCTATGCTGGGTGCGGGAAGGGGTCATGAGGAACAATAGATTCTGCCAGCAATTCTGTGTGGGAGAAAGCTCTACTTCCAGCCCTCTCTCTGAAGCCAGACAATTCAGTTTCTCCCTGTATGTCTCTGGTGCATTTTGAGTTGCTGCCCCAGAGATTTTGCTCAGAATGAGTGAGTCTGTCAGCAAGTAAGTTCATGGTTTGGCCCTTTCAGAGGAATTCCTGGGACTCTGGCTGCCCTCTGACTCACTTCGCCACAATCTTTGCTAGTTTTCACAGCCAGAAGTTATGGGGACTGCTATTATCGGCACAAGAACTGTGGGCTGGGGAGCTCAGTGTGGTGTTGGAACCCCTAGCTCCTTTGCAGCTGAGATATCCTTCCTGTTTTTTAACTACCACACATGGGTACGGGACCAGCTTGTTCTGCTTCTCCGCCTCTCCTACCAGTCTCAAGGAGTTATAGAACTTATGTGTATTTTTAGTTATAGAACTTACGTCCAGCTGGACTTCAGGTGAGTCTCAATGGTGATTGTTCTGTAGTTTAGTTGTAATTTTGAGGTGGTCATGGGAGGAGGAGATGAGCACAGCATTTACCTACTCTGCTATCTTTACTGGACCAACAGCTTGTTTGTTTCTTTGTTGTTGAGTTTGTTTTTTTTAATTAAAGTTTATTGGGGTGACAATTGTTAGTAAAGTTACATAGGTTTCAGGTGTACAATTCTGTAATACGTCACCTATATGTCACATTGTATGCTCAGTTTTTAAAGTTTTTAAAGTATATTTTATCTATTTTATGTGACTTTTTTTGTAAATATTTTTTTCTGAAAATGACTTTTTATTCTCTTGACAGTATCCTTCACAGAGCAAAAAAAAAAAATGAATTTTAAAGGGGTTCATTTTATCAGTTATTTATTTCATGGACTATGCCTATGGTGTTGAAACTAAAACATTATTACCAAACCTGTGGTCATCTAGATTTATTCATATTTACTCCAATTTCACCTAGAAAGTTATTTTCTAGGAATTTTATAGTTTTGCACTTTAAATTTAGTTCTCTGACCAAATCTGAGTTAATTTTGTGAAAGGTGCAGTCTTTAGGTTCTTTTTTTTTTAGCATATGGATGTCTATTTATACGTGTGCTATTCGTTTAAAATACTATTTTTGTTCCTTTTTCAAAGAGTAGTTGAATATATATATATTCAATTATACATATATACATATATATATTCTTATACATATAATCAATTTCTGGACTCTCTAGTCTGTCCCATTGATTAATTTGTCTATTCTTCCCCAAATATTATGCTATCTTGTTTACTGTAGCTTTATAGTAAGCTTTATAATAAGTCTTGAAGTCAGGTAAGGTTTATCCCAACTTTGTTATTCTCCTTCAATATTGTGTTGGTTTGTCTGGTTTTTTTTTTTTTTTTCGCTTCTCCATGTAAAATCTATAATCACTTTTTCAATTTCCATAAAATAACTTCCTGTAATTGTATTGGTAGTACTTTGAATCAATAGATCAAGTTAAAAAGAACTGACATAGTGATACTATTGAGTCTTACTATCCATGGACATGGAAAATCTCTCCATTCATTTAGTTCTTTAGTGCCTTTCATCAGTTTTACAGTTTTCCTTATATAGATCTTGAACGTATTTTCTTAGATTTATACCTAAGTATTTCATTTTTAGATGCTAATTTATATGGTATGGTGTTTTAAACTTCAAATTCCACTTGCTCATTTCTGATACACAAAAAAGTGGTTCACTTTCGTATATCAACCTGTATCCTGCAACTATTGAATAAGTATTTATTAGTTCCAAGAGTTTTCTTCTAGATCCTGTCAGGTTTTATACACAGATGATCATGTCATATGTAAACAAAGACAGTGATGGTTTCTATTTTTAAAAGTTTGTTAAGGTGTGTTTTATGGCCCAGAATGTAGTCTATCTTGGTAAATATTTCATGGTGCATTAGAAGAAATTTGTATTCTACTGTTTTGGGTAAAGTGGTATATATATATATATATATATATATATATATATATATATATATATATATATATTCATTTTATCAAGTTAATTAATATTGGTGTTGATTTCAACAATGTCCTTACTAATTTTTTGCCTGCTGAATGAGTTCATTTCTCATAGAGGGATGTTGAAGTATCCAACTATAATAATGGCTTCATCTATTTCTCCTTGCAGTTCAATAAGTTTTTGCATTATATATTTTGGTACTGTGTTGTTAAGCATATGCATGTTAATAACTATTAATTCTTCTTGGAGAATTGACCCCTTTATCATTATGTAATTGTCCTTTTAATCCCTTACAATTTGCCTTGCTTGATGCTGTTTTGTCTGAAATTAATATGGATACTTCCACTTTCTTTTGATTACTGACACAATATATCTTTCTCCATCCATTTTCTTTTAATCCCTGTGTTTCCTTACATATAAAGTGGGTTTATTGAAAGCAACACATAAATTTTCTTTTTTTTTTTTTTTTTTTTTGGCTGAACACTTTGGCTATCTCTGAATTCTAATGCGCATTTAGACCGTTGACATTCAAATGATTACTGATATAGCTGGATAAATATTTGTCATATTAGTTACTGTTTTTTGTTTGTTGCCATTATTTAGTTCCTATTTTTGTCTTCCACATTTTTTAACCTCTTGTGTTATTAATTGAGTATTTTATGTGACTCCAATTTATGCTTTTTTTTTTTACTTTTTGTAGTTGCTCTAGCATTTGCAATATAAATTTAAGAACAATTCGAAGTCCAGATACAAATAATACTATACTACTTCATAGGTAGAGCAAGTACCTTATAATAACAACATAATCCTTATTTCTCCCTCCCATCCTTTGTGTCCTTGTTGTCATTTATTTAAATTATACATAATCATATATATATATATATTTATAAGCATATATATATATATATATATATATATATATATATTTATCTAAATGCATTGTCTCTATTATTATTTTGAACAAATGGTTATCTGTTAGCTAGAATAAGGAAAATTTAAGTTTTTATTTTACCTACACGTTTTCCTTCTCTGATGCTCTTCCTTACTTTATGTAGATCTACGTCTCTTACCTATATCTTTTTCCTTCCCTTTAAACACATTTTTCTTTTTTTAACATTTATCATAAAGTGGATCTACTGGCAAAACTTTCCTTCATTTGCAATTATTTGGAAAAATCTTTATTTATTTATTTTCATTTTTAAGGATATTTTAGCAAGGTACAGAATTCTAGATTGGTGGGATTTTTTTCTTTCAACCCTTTACATATTTCAGTCCACTCTCTTCTTGCTTACATGATTTCTGAAAATAATTCAGATATAATTCTTCCCTTTGCTCTTCTGTAGGTGAATTTTTCGTTTGTATGCTTTTCCTCTAGTTTCAGAATTTTTTTCTTTATCTTTAATTTTGTAATTTTCTTTAGTTTGAAAATAATATATTTAGGTATAGGGCTTTTTTGGGGGAAGAAATTGTGTTAGAGATCGTTTCCCTAGCCATGACCTATCTTCTAATAAGCCCATCAAAAGTATTCTTTATTTCATTATAGTGTTTCTCTTCTCTAAGTTTTCTTTCTCTCCCCCCGGCCCCGAGGATTTTCATCTCTCTTCTCACATTGTCCATCTGTTCTTACATGTTATTTACTTTATTGAATAGTGCCCTTAGCAGATTTACCATAGTTGTTTAAACTCCCAGTCTGATAATTTCAATATTCCTGATATAGCTGAGTCTGGTTCTGATGCTTACTGTGTCTCTTCAAGTTGTGTTTTGTTTTTCCTTTTTGTTATATCTTATACTTTTTTTTCTTGCTAGCCAGACATGACGTACCAGTTAAAAAGAACAGTTATAAATGAGCCTTTAGTAATGTATTAGTAAGGTGTGAACGAATAGTGTTCTATAGTCCTATGATTAGGTCTCAGTCTATTAATGAACATTTGCTTCTGGATTTGAACTTCTTAAGTTTATCTTACCTCCACCTTTAGATAGTACAGGAAGGCTAGGGGAAGCTGGATTTAGGTATTTCCCTTCCCCCAGGTCAGTTAAGCTGGTAAAATCCCAGAATTTTAAACTCTGGTTATCTAGTTTCTCCTGAGGGCAGATATTATTTGGAACAAATATGCAGAATGCTCTGGCATATTTCAAAATGTTTTTTGTTTTTTTTTCTTCTTCCACTATTGGAAGCACAGGAGATTTATGTCTGATATTCACTGTGAAAACCAGGTGGTAAAACGTACTACAGAGTCAGGGCTTCCTGATAACTGGCTGTCCCTGGAGGTTTTTATCACTCAGACTTGTCACACTGGGCCTCCAGCAACTCATAAATTATTGCTCAATTATCTTCCGCAAGCACTGGTTCTCATGGTGGTTTCTGATCAATTGAGTTGTGAGTCTCAATATTTGCTCATTGATCTCTTCAATTTTGAGGGCAGCAGTTTGCCCCATGACCTCAATTTTCTTATGGATCTAAGAATACTTTGTTATATTTTTAGTCTGTTCAGATTTTTATTTATTGATAGGACAGAGTGGTAAGTCCCAAACTTCTTAGATGTTGGATCAGAAACCGGATTCCTAAATCATGTATTTTTAAAAAAGAATTTATTAATAATTGCAATATACTTCACTCTAGTTCTGGAGTTAGAACTTTACAAGACTCTTAGAGACTTTGTGTTTTGTCATTCCACTATGAGCATCTTTCTGGGATTTTTGTTTTTTTAACTTTATACCTTGAAGTAATTTCAAATTTACTAAAATAAATGAAAAAAAAGTAGAAAAATTTTTGTATACTTTTGAACAAGGTTATTCAAGGGTTAAAGTTAACATTATATTACATTTATTTTCTCTTTCTTTTTCTCATATCTTTTCCTCTCTCCCCTGTTCCTTTTCCAACACTGTCTCTGATCGCTCTCTCATGCACACACAGATTTCTATCTCTACCTATATCTATATTTATATATATCATTGTGAATCATAGCCTTTGGCAGGATAAAATAGCCTTTTTATTCTTTTGAAATTTTTGTTTCTTTGAAGTATATTTTGTCAGGTAGCAAGTTTGTGACCCCAGCTTTCTTTATATTTGTATTTGCCTGGCATCTTTGCATGTACTTGGATTTTAACCTTTCTGTGTTTGTTTCTGTCTTTTGAATACACAAGAGTAAGATTTTGCTTTGTTTGTAGAAGTCTTTTTTTTTTTTATTTTAAGTTATTTTGTGTCCATGTACATTACAGATACATTTAATTTATTCAATACTTTGTTATGTTTGTGCATATTTATATCTTTTATGTATATAGTCTGATATTTATATAAATCATCCTTTTTGGTATTTCATTTTCTTTCCCTTCCATTTTTTATTGATTTCTGTATTAGCAAGTTTTTTATTTTTGTTTCCGTGGTTACTCTTATATTAATATAAATATATTTACGTAATGTCCTCAGTATTGTCATTTGTTTCATTATTTTTCTCTACAGAAAACATTACTAAAACATCTTGTAACTTCTTCTTTCTCCCATTCTTTTGGCTGCCAGCTGATCTGAAATAATGCTTTTATTCTTTCAATTTTTATGACCATCATCAAACCAATTCAGTTTTTCAATTGCCTCCGCATTAACTCCTCTCACCTTTAATTTTGATAGTTGACCTATATCTTTGTTGTCTGAGAATATAGTTATTCCATAGTATACTTGGTCCCATATAGTCATCATTTAATTGTGATCCACCAGCAAATACATTTTGTGTTTACCACCATTCTTTCTGTGATTATCTTTCCTGTCATTTTGTTTATCTGAAGCACGTTTTCTTGTTGATTTCTCAAGAAGTATTCATGGGAATACTTCACTGAGCTCTTACAGTCATGACCTTTTAATTTTGAAGTCACTTTGGCTCAATGCAATGTCAGTAGTTCACATTTTCTTTTTTGAGTATCTTAAATATGTTATTTCACTTTCTTTTGGCAAAAAGTATGGAAATTGAAAAATCTGGAAGTGGTATTCTTTTCCTTTCTTTATGCTTGACCTCTTCAACATTGGCTTAGGTGATGAAATGATTTATTTTTTTTAATTTTTAAAATTTTCTTTAAGGTTTAATATTTTTACTAGAATATGTTTTGGTGTTGGTTACTTATATTTGATTTAAGGTATGCTATTTAAATTTCAAGTAGCATTTATTTCTAATTTCAATGAATTGAACATACTCAGGTATATACATACATACATACATATCTCTATCTATCTATCTATCTATCTATCTATCTATCTATCTATCTATCTATCTATCTATCTAACTATCTATCTATCATCTATCTATCTATCTATCTATCATCTATCTATCTATCTATACATATATTCATTCTTTTGTTTTTGTTTTCTCCTATGTGCAGTCTTATTACATGTGTGTTAGATATATTTTTTTGCCTGTCTTCAATATGTCACTTTCTTTCCAATACTCTTAAAATTTCTTTTATTTATTTCTTGGGTGAAAAAGGTGGAAATGTAACATACACAAAAATTCACATACTGAAGATAACAGTTCAATGAATTGAACATACTCAGTTAAACATTATCTAGATAAGAAATAGAAAGTTATCAGACCCCACTAGCCCTGCATACCTTCATCTAACTGCTAATATCACCAAAAGTAACCACCATCTTGATTTTTAATATCATACACGTTTTTAAATCTTATATGAGGGATAACTACAGTGTGTATACTTTTGTGTCTGGCCTCATTCCCTCAATCTTATATTTGTGAGTTCATCCATTTGGTTATGTATAATTGTCCATTAAATCTCATTAATATATTATTGTGTGCCATTGAATGAATATACCATAATTTATTATTTTTCATACTGCTAATTGAAAGTTGGACTCTCTTAAAGTCTTAGCTATTATGAATAGTTCTGTTATGACTATTAATATATCTGTCTTTTGGTAAACATTCTTTTGAACATATACTTATGAATGGGATTGCTAGGTCTTAGAGAATGGATGTGTCCAATTTTAGTAAGTACTGCCAGTCTTCCAAAGTGATTGTACCCACAAGTGCTTAATGAGATATGTAATTGCTCTTTACCTATTGAAACAATTGGGGATATATATATATATTATATATATATATATATAATCTTTAATTTAGTCTTTGTGTGATATATGTGGTAGTATGGCATTATAGTGGGGTTTTTGTGTGTGTGTTTTTTTGTTTTGTTTTGTTTTGTTTTTTTGTCTTTCCACTTCTTTTTGATTAAAAAAAAGATGTTTTTTTTCTTTCCAACTTCTAGTCTCTTAAAGCGTTGTCTATTGGGTTTATTTACTTTTGTGTTTTTATCTTACTTAATGTTTACTTCTGAAAAATAAATGTACTACAGTTATAATTCTTTACCCTTTTATCATTTAGTTTTCCAGTTTTCTTCATTCTACTTTATTTATTATTTTTCTTCTATTATGTTCTTAATTTATTTTTCTTCATTTTGAAAAATTCAGTAATAGTTTTCATCTATTTGTTGACATGAATCATTGTGCTTTCATATTCTGTAAGGACCTTATTTGGTTCCTCATTATCATTTCCTTACAGCAGCTCTATAAGTAATTTAATTGTATTTTCTTTCTGTTTTTTATTTTTTATATGGTATTAATTTTTTCCTGAACTTTTAGGAAGGAATGTATATAGGGTTTGCTTTTCTAGCTTTGTGTATTTAAGGATTGTTCTGTTGTCATATAGATTTTTCAAAAAGTTAGTCTCATGCTTTCTGAGTTGTACTGGATCTGTGTTTTCCTTTAATTTTAGTTGTGATCACCCCTTTTCTTTGCCACTATTTTTGCTATCCTTTCAATGAGGAACATTTTGTCAGAGATTTCCCCTCAGTTCAGGGCTTTGTTCCGGGGGGAAATTTGGGTAAACAATTGGAAGTGTTGACCAGATACATTGTCCCAGCACCTTTAGACATTATCATAGACCCCCTTTTCTTCACCTATTAATTTGAGATGATTAAGTACCTCCAAGCCTCAGTTGTCATTCTCAAATTAGCCTGCTGTACATTCCCGAGAATTACTATTGGCTGTGAGTTTCTTTCTTTCTTTTACTTTTATGTTATTTTATATCCAACAGAGCTTTATTTTTTTTCTCTCTGCTCTTTCCACACAGATACTAATGCCATGACAGACTTGTAATTGTTTCTGTGTATTTCTCCCCTACCAAACACATTTTGGGTTGTGTGAGGCTACCTCATCTCCTTTTGTGTTGTCATCATTGTAGATGTTATTCATTTATTAATATGTTATTAATATACAGAGGGTGCCAAAAAAGGTATACACATTTTTAACAAAGGAAAACTATATTAAAATTGCAATACTCAATATATACTGATAACAAAAAATGATTTCAAGTCACTTTTGACTTCTGCAATTGCAAGAGGTGCTCAAAGTGGTTACCATCAGCATCCAGACACTTCTGATTATGGCGAACTACTGTTTGAGCAACGTTGACCAAAGTGTCCATTTGTACACACTTTTTGGCATGCCAGCATGTGTGTGTGTGTGTTTGTGTGTGTGTGTGTGTGTGTGTGTGAGTAACTGTTTTGGGGGGCATTTAAGAAGATAAAAAATCTGCATTGTCACCATCTCCTTCTTCCTTCCATTTTGAGATTTATAATATTCCAAGTTATATGTCTTAAGCTGGAGAGAGTACACTACAGTTAATTTTATTTCACTTCAGTTACTCATAAGTTATACTTATTCATTAATACTATTAAATGCCTACTAAAAGTTGCTGTCATTTCATCACTGTTCATAGATATTAGATGTATTTTAACAATCAACTGTTAAACTTACAGATGCTATTTAGATTTGTTTGTTCTTGTTAATTTGCTGTCCTCATTTTCTTTCTTTTTTTTTAAATTTATTGGGGTGACAATTGTTAGTAAAGTTACATAGATTTCAGGTGTGCAATTCTGTATTACATCATCTATAAATACCATTGTGTGTTCACCACCCAGAGTCAGTTCTCCTTCCATCATCATATATTTGATCCCCTTTACCCTCATCTCCCACCCCCACCCCCCTTACCCTCTGTCCTCATTTTCTTAGAAATGTTTCCAGAGATACAGTATTACAGAAACAGTGGTATGTTTTCTAAAATATGTTTCTATTCATAAACCGGTTTTTTTGTCTAACTAAAAAGCAATAGTTTTGATTTAAACATTGAAGATGACTTTAAACAGCTTTCACAAAAGAAAACAAATGTATTTTCATTAAATCTTGACATTTATACTTATCTGGAAAGAGCTAATACAAAATGTTTTTCTAATACTGTCTGATAGTGTTAATGACCTTTTACTGAGTTTAATCAAGCTTAAAGTTCAGGAGATGAGGAAAACCGCATGATTTTGCTATTGTTATATATTGAAAGGGTACCTAGGCTTAAATTTCTTTTGTAACCTATCATTTACCCCAAAATAAATGATAGTATTTAATGATTAGACATGAGCAGTGTGTTTACTCTTCTCTTTCTCTCTCTCTTTAGTTCTAGATATTAAAAAGTTTATAGCTTTTTTCTATTTTGAGGAAAAAATGCGTGATTATTCCAAGAAAAGCAAGTCTGCTAGTTTTGATTTTTTTTTTAATCCATTGTTTGATGCAAAACTACTGCTGGGCAAACAAATGTATGTGGCAGTCAATCTTATAGCACAGCATTCAAATTTCAATAAAAAGTGTGGGAAATTTGACATACAAGCTACATTTATTCATTTACGACACATTGATTATATCTGTCTTTAATGGTAATATTTAAAAATCTACAAAAGTGACAGGTGACGTTTAAGGCTGACACAAATATACCATGCCTTAGTTGTTGGCTTAAATGTGAAGCTATTTCAAAGATGGCTGAGGTAAGCACCTGAAAGAGGAAGTGGAGATATAAGTCAAATATACGCTTAATATAGTTCTAATCACTTCTCTTCCCTAAAGTTGTAAGTCCTTAGAGGAAACATATCTTAACACTTAGTATAATAATAAAGTGTTTTTCATTTTAATTCCTTGCCAATGTAAACTCAAGGTCCAGAAACCCCACTGGCCATTAAACAAGAAACACTGAATTAAGACAATTAAGGGGAAAACATTTTTTTTTACATCTGTTATATTGATGTTAAAATTAAAAACTATGTGTTTACGTGTGTTAAAACAATCAAATAACTGTCCATTTTATTTAGTGCATATTAAATAAATCTCAGTATGCATTTGTGTCTGCCATATGCATTAATCTACAAGACACTCTTAAGCTCATTGTTTCCAATGAATGTTGTCCTTCAAATTGGTCGTCTTGGAAAGTGATACCATAACTGCTCAAGGTATCTTTTTTGTTTTGTTTTATTTCAAACTTCTTACCCAGCATGTTTTCTAGTTTTATTAAATGAAATTGTTTGTGCATTCTTTGGAGTATCATAAAATTTCAATTTAGAATGGTGAAGATTTGACATTGCTAAAGATAGTTGCAAAAATACATTCTAAAAATAGTTCTAAGAGTAGAATTTCAAGAGACTTAAAGATGGCAATTATATTTAATAAGTACCATTTGAAAAACAATCTGTACACAACTTACATTTGCTAAGTAACTTGTTTATTTAGATAAAATATAAATATGGCTATAAAATATGTTTACCCACATATATAGAATGTGTGCGTGTGTGTGTATAATTTAATCATAGACTACTATAGCTAACTAGGGTCTTATAATCTAATTCAAGTGTTCAATTCTCACTTGCCACTCACTTTCTGCCTTTGTGCAAATTAGGAAGCTAATGTCCAGAAAGATTTATTCAGATCTCATAGCTACTTAATGTCTGATATAAAACTATGTCCTAATTTATGATTCATTGTTTATTTCATTAAGTTATGCTTCTTTTCTAAAAATACTATGAACTTTATGAAGTCAAAATTACTGGTTCGAAGTTTTGTTTTTTAAAATGTATTTCTTTGATTTTGTGATTGGATAGCTGAGATTGTGTTCCATGTTTATGCTCTCATCAACTCTCTTCAGCTAACATGGCTAAGAGGTCTGGCTGCAGCCTGCCCGAGTAACTAGATATCTCTGTTAGCATTCATATCAGGGGCTATAGGACCTATGAGGTGAGCCACTTCGGTAAAGGCTGTGCTCTGTTATAGTCAGTGATATGTGTGATGATTAACCTCCAATTTCAAAATTAAACACAACTCCAAAATGCTTTTATAACCATTTTGATGTATTTTGTGTTTATATGTAGCATTTGACTAAAAGCAAAATCAGCCTTTTATTAGTAGGAGGATTTGAAATAGCTACATTAAGTAGGTTGTGTGTCTATAAATAACCTCATACTTAAATGTCTTAATTTTATAACGTATCTTTTTAATATGCACAATGTGACTAGAAATACAAATAATTTTGGTTTATGTACCTTGAAATTCTGGAAATACATTTCACAGTCTTAAATGGTAAAATGTGTCAGTCCTTTTCGCACGTGTGTGTGTGTGTGTGTGTGTGTGTGTGTGTGCGTGTTGTGTGTGTGTAATGAAGACAACAAAGAAAACATTTTAAATAATAGATAAGAATTAGAAATATTTGAAGCTTAAGATTATTTTTAAAAATATTCTGTAGAAACTACATGGAAATGCACTTTGTACAGTTTTTGATTCATTTGAGAGTAAGGTGAAATATTCAATTAAATAAGTTGCCAAGGTAACTGCGAACTAGTCTTTGCACTTGAGATCTCTAGTTCAATTATTTGATATTTGTGTCTTATCTGATCTCCTGGGATCATCATGGATTCTTGAATAGTCATACAAAAGAAAAAGACTGAAAGAATAGATTCTCTTCAACAGTAGTGAATGAAGGCAATGCAAATGTGATTTGGAAATGTATTTTATAATTACATATGTAGAGTATTTTTTTTGTCTTTAAAATAGACAATAATCTACCTGTAAGACAATGGATGAGCTACTCACCTACTCTGGGTTTCACTCTTGGCTTCAGTGTTCTTATCTTTAATATATGAAAGTTTGATTAAGTAATAAACCCAAAGTTATAGGTGAGAATGTAATCAATAATTTAAGTATTATTGTACAAATTTAAACCAAAAAATACTTTTTGTTCCCACATGCATTTTCTGTTTAAATCTTCTCTAGTCCTGTTTCCAAAAATTGGGTGGTTAGTTGTCATTTTAAAATAATAAAAATAGTTGCCCTAAACCACAGATAGCTTATTTCTCTAATAACCCTGCTTAAATTCCTCCCTTTTATCTCCAAACATAAAGTAAATTAAAAAATTGGAAAAATATAAAATGTTAGTATAAAATTTCTTAAGCTTGCAGATGATTTATAACATTATTTTAGATGTATAACCAAATTCAGAAATAACTAAGGTGAGTACCAGTGTGAAAATGAAAGTCAGAGCTGTAACTAGAAGATGGAGATTATAGAATAAGGATACAAAAGAAAAGAAATATTTTTGTACATCTTTACTATGCATTTGTGTTTTAAGCTTAATGTTTTTACAAAAGAGTTGAAAAGTTAAAAAGAAATTATTACAAAAGGTATAGTAAGCTAAGGTTAATTTACTATTGAAGAAGGAAAAAATATTTTATAAATTTGTGTAGCCTAAGTGTAGCATTTATAAAGTCTACCACAGAATACAGTAATGTCCTAAACCTTTCCATTCACTCCCCAGTCACTCATGGACTCACCCAGAGCAACTTCCAGTTTTGCAAGCTTCATTCACAGTGAATATCATATACAGGTGCACCTGCTGAAGCCCTGCTCACTATGGTCAGCACCTGCACTGCAGCTCTTCCATTGTAGTCACTGCCAGTCCTTACAACCAATCAACCTGAGGGTCAATCCCTCCTATTGACATGGAAATAGCATCCAAGGTTCCACTATAAAATGAGGGCATACACAACCCACACAAGGGACACACCCGGAGCACCTCTTTCAGGTTACAAGGGAGACAGCATGATGGGGACCCACAGGATAACTACTACGTAAAGCCACTCCACCAAGATTGGGAGATATAGCAGTGCTGCCTAATACACAGAAACAAACACAGGAGGCAATCAAAATGGGGAGACAAATAAACATGTCCCAAATGAAAGAACAAAACAAAACTCCAGAAAAGGAACTAAACAAAATGGAAACAAGCAAACTACCAGATGCAGAGTTCAAAACTTTGGTTATGAAGATGCTTAATGATCTCAGAGAGAACTTCAACAAAGAGATAGGAAACATATAAATGGAGAGAGAAAGCATAAAAAAGTCAAAAATGAGGAATACAATAACTAAAATGAAAAATGTGATGCAGAGAATCCACAATACATTAGATGAAGCAGAGGATTACATCAGCAATTTAGAAGATAAGGTGGCAGAAAACACCCAATCAGCACAGGAAAAAAAAAAAAATCTAAAACCATGCGGATAGTTTACAGGGCCTCTGGGATGACATCAAGCATACCAACATGCACATCACTGGGGGTAGTACCAGAAGGAAACGAGAGACAGGGAGAAGGATACGTAAAATCTATGTAAAAAAATGATGGTATAAAATGTCCCTAATCTGGCAGAGGAAATAGACATAGAAGCCCAGGAAGTGCACACTCCCAAAGAAAGTAAACCCAAAGAGGCCCACACCAAAACACATTATAATTAAAATGCCAAAGGTTAAAGAATCTTAAAAGCAGCAAGAGAAAGGCAACTAGTAACTTATATAGGAGCTCCCATAAGATTGTCAACTGATTTCTCAACAGAAACTTTGCAGGCCAGAAGGGATTTGCACAAAATATTCAAAGTAATGAAAAGCATGGTGTTTTATCTTTCTTTCTTTCATTTTTTTAAAATTAAAGTTTATTGGAGTGACAATTGTTAGTAAAGTTACATAGATTTCAGGTATTACATCTGTATTACATCATCTATAAATCCCATTGTGTGTTCACCACCTTCCATCACTATATATTTGATCCCCTTTACCCTCATCTACCACCCCCTCCGCCCTTACCCTCTGGTAACCACTAAACTATTGTCTGTGTCTATGAGTTATTGTTTCTCATTTGTTTGTCTTGTTCTTTTGTTGTTTTTGGTTTATATACCACATATCAGTGAAATCATATGGTTCTCTGCTTTTTCTGCCTGACTTATTTCGCTTAGCATTATAATCTCAAGATCCATCCATGTTGTCACAAATGGTTCTATATCATCTTTTCTTACCACCGAATAGTATTCCATTGTGTATATATACCACAACTTCTTTATCCATTCATCTATAGAAGGACATTTTGGTTCTTTCCATGTCTTGGCCACCGTAAATAAAGCTGCAATGAACATTGGAGCACACTTGTCTTTATGGATAAATGTTTCAGATATTTTGGGTCGATACACAAGAGAGGTATTGCTGGGTCATACGGTAATTCTATTCGTAATTTTTTTTGAGGAACCTCCACACTGTCTTCCATAGCGGCTGCACCAGTCTGCGTTCCCACCAACAGTGTATGAGGGTTCCTTTTTCTCCACAGCCTCTCCAACACTTGTTACTATTTGTCTTGTTGATGATAGCCATTCTAACTGGGGTGAGGTGATGTCTCATTGTGGTTTTTATTTGCATGTCTCTGATGATTAGTGATGTTGAGCATTTGTTCATATGTCTATTTGCCATTTGTATTTCCCCTTTGGAGAAATGTCTCTTCAGGTCCTCTGCCCATTTTTCAATTGGGTGGTTTGTTTTTTTTTTTGTTGAGTTGCATGAGTTCCTTGCATATTTTGGATATTAGCCTATTATAGGAGGCACTGTTTGCAAAAATCTTCTCCCATTCAGTTTGTTGCCTCTTTATTTTGTCAAGGGTTTCTTTTGCTGTGCAGAAGCTTTTAAGTTTGATATAGTCCCATTCACTTATTTTAGCTTTCACTCCCCATGCCTTTGGAGTCAAATTCATGGAATGCTCTTTGAACCCAAGGTCCATAAGTTTAGTACCTATGTTTTCTTCTGTGCAGTTTATTGTTTCAGGTCTTATGCTTAAGTCTTTGATCCATTTTGAATTAATTTTGGTACATGGTGACGGATAGCAGTCCAGTTTTGTTCTTTTGCACGTGGCTTTCCAATTCGGCCAGCACCATTTATTGAAGAGGCTGTCTTTTCTCCATTGTATGGTTTTTGCTTCTTTATCAAAATTGTGAATCTTTGAGAGATTTTAGGAAAGTCCACAGCATGAGACTAGACAGGCCATTTATATGGAAAAGACACTGGAAGTGGCTTGGGTGGGCCCACGAGTTGGATGGGGCAACACCAGGGAATCACTATGGCAGGGCAAAGGGTTTTAGCTGAGATGATGAAATCTCAGACATGGTGCTCGCCTAAGTCTCCATGCTTGGTGAGGTGAGGGATCTACAAAGGGACAATGGATTTTGTAAGGACTTCTGTCTGGGACATAGCTTTCCCTTCTGTCCTCTTTCTGAAGCCAGACAATTCATTAAACTTTAATTAGAAACAAAATAAAAAAACTGAATTTATTGTACTATGCAACACTGTTTAGTAAATTGTTTAAGGGTAATAAAAATAGCATGTAAGGGATAATAAACTGGTATATTTGGTGGTGAAAACAATGCAACAGAAAGTTATTGAGTGCTGAAAGGAAAATCAGAAAATGTAGACTGCTTCAGAGAACAAAGCAGAAAACCTGTAGTGTTTAATTAAATTGTTTAGTTTTGAAATTGTGATAATGCAGTTATTCCAAGAAAAATTTGTTTTGCTCCTGGGCACTCACAGTGAAAATAATGTATGCTTCATAGGTAACCTACATTTAAAACCACTACTGAAAAAATATAATAACAATACTACTAAGGATTCAAAGTCATCAAAACATTTCTCCCTTTTATTCACACCATAAACATCTGTATTGCAATTAAGTTAAAAAATTATCGGTTGTAAGCTTAAAGTGTACTCATGACAAGGTTATTTCTAGGATACTTTTTGAATTGTAGTTGAATAAATACTACTTAGAAGTTCAGGAAAGTGTAAATTGAATGTGATTAAACATTTAAGGACACACTATTACTCAAATATTTCCTCATATTTTTTATTCAAATCAAAATTTAGTTGTTTTTTTAAGAACTGAAGTTTAAAATCACACTTTATTTTCAGGTTTCAGTTGTTAGGTTTGTCTTACCTTGTCTTTTGTTTTTTAGATTATGTTTAATCTTCTTTCCTCTTAGTCTTATAATTGCAAATGATTAACTCAAGTATCATAATACAGGAGAAGAGTGCTTAAGTCTGTGTTCTAATTCTATAATTATCACCTAATAAAAGTTGTGCCCTTAAGCATATTTTGAATACTCTCTAGACCTTACTTTTTTCATTTTTTAGATGACAGAGCAAGGTGATATTTAAAGTCTTCCCAAGTGGAGCTTTGATATGCTTTCTTTAAAAACAATATATAACTATTAGGATTGTTTTTATTGTTGCTCACCTGTAATATGCCGTTGATGTGTAAGTAATGCATAACAAACTTGTGCATATTCTTCTAGCTTATAAAATGTGCTAACCATTGTAGAGTCCATGAGAATGACAGGACATGATTAAAAACAGAAAATGTACATCCTGGGCATGGTTGTATATATTTCATTAATTTTGGAGTCATTTTTTTTATGTTTCATTATTTAAAAGTAAAGCATGTTTGTCAGAAAGAGGGATTATTGCCTTTGCTCATGTTGCTATTTCAAAAAATCACAAAATATTATTAAGAGCAGTGTAAAGTATTGACATTTTCTTATTTACGTCATTTAATTCTTGGTCGTTATCTTGTATAGCAAATCTGACAAAAAACTGGAGTTTACAAAGGGATTTTAAATAATTTTACTTTTCTTATGGGTCCTCAAAACGTTTTTTTTTTCCTACTTAGCACATGCCACGTACCACCTGAGTTGTAATTAGTGTAGGCGTATTTGGCTTCCTCACTGGACTGGAGGACAGGACTTTCTTGCGTCTTTTGTTTAGTCTATACCTGAAACTCTTTTTGTGTATATAAAGACCATCTACAAGTATGTGTAAAATAATGTTTTATGGTAACATATAGCTATTCCATTGTGGAGTCCACTGGTTACAATGCTTAACTGCATAAAACACTTTGTCTTTCTTCAATTTGGGAGTTCATACTGATATGCAAGCTGTGGCCTATATGTTGTTTACTTTCCTGGAGCTCAGTGTGTTAAAAATTTTTGCTCATTTTCCCTGGGGGAAAAAAGGTAATATGTAATTCATTGCCCTCCATCATATCACAGAACAGAACTAATCTCTCAATTGCCCATAATACGAATGGTGCTGTGTCCCTCCTGTGATAACCGTCTGTACCATTTGTCTCCAAAAGCACTAATGAGGGGACCAACAGTTCTGCGGCCAATACTGCTGGACGAATTTCTTTAAGTAGGTTTAAGAAGTTGCCAGCTTTTCTTGTCAGTATCTGAATTATGTTTTCTGTGATAATTTAGACTTACAGAGCCAATATCAGTTTTAAAATACTGAACTATATGTTCTGTGTATTTGTGCAAACCACAACAACGTATTATATGAAAAATAATATACACACATCCATCTAACTGGCAACATCACTTTTTTCACTTTAAAATATAGCTAACACAATATTATATTAGTGTCAGATGTATATCATAGCTATTCAGCATTTATATACCTAAAGAAGTGATCACCATGATAAGTCCAGCGACCACCTGACACCATACCGTGGAATCACAATATTATTGACTATATTCCTTATGCTGTACATTATAGCTCTGTGACTTACTTGTTTTGTATTTGGAAATTTGATCTTCTTATTCCCCTTCACTTTTCCCTCCCCTTTTTAATTTTTCAATTACAATTGATATTCAATATTATTTTATATTAATTTCAGGTGCACAGCATAGTGGTTGGACATATATATATATTTATTTAGACTATATATATATATATATATATATATATGTATGTATTAGACTATATATATATATATATAGACTATATATATATATTTCAAGAAGTGATCCCCCTGAGTAGTCTAGTACTCCCCTGGAACTATACATGGTTATTACCATATTATTAACTATATTCACTAAGTTTTAGTTTACATTTCATGACTATTTTATAACTACTATTTTGTACTTATTAATTCCTTTACATAAGTCACACTGCCCCCCAAGTCCCTCCCATCACACAGATAAATCTAGTACATATATGACACCACACATAGTTATTAAAATATTATTGACTATATTCCTTATACTATATCCTTATCCCCATGACTACTGTGTAACAACACATTTGTATTTATTAATCACTTCCCCTTTTACACTCACCCTCAAACACCGCTCCCATCTGGCAATCATCAAAATGTTCTCTGTATTTATAAGTTTGTTTCTGTTTTGTTTTTTTGTTTCTCTTGTTTGTTAGATTCCATATATAAATTAAATCACATGGCATCTTTCTTTCTGTCTGACATACTCCATTCAGCACTTATCCTCCAGGTCTATTCACCACAGATGGAAAGAACTCCATTCTCATCCATGGCTGAGCAATATTCCATTGTACATATGTAGCACCTCCTCTTTATCCATTTATCCATTGATGAACATCCAGGCTGCCTCTACCTCTTGGCCACTGTAAACAATGATGCAATGAACATATGAATACACATCTGCCCTTGAAGTAGAATTTTGGGTTTCTTTGGATAAATATGCAGAAGTGGGATTACTAGGTCCTTCTATTTCCTTGTTATAGCCTTTTCTTTAAAGTCTATTTAGTCTGGTGTAAGTATTACTACCTCAACTTTTTGTTTGTGTCCATTTTCATGAAATATCTCTCTCCATCCCTTTACATGCAGTCTGTGTGTCTTTTAATCTAAAGTGAATCTCTTGTAAGCAGCGTATGTGAAGGTCTTATTTTCTTATCCATTCAGCCACCCTATCTATTGATTGAAGCTTTCAATAATTTATATTTAAAGTAATTGTTGATAAATATATAGTTATTGCCATTTTATTGTTTGTATTTATATATATATATATATATATATGTTTATGTATTCATTTATTTATGTCTTAAAGAAGTCCCTCTGAGATTCCTTGTAATACTGTGTTGATGGTGATGAACTTCTTTAGATTTGTCTTGTCCGGGAAGTTCTTTATCTGTCCTTCAATTCTAAATGATGGTTTTTCTGGGTAGATTAATTTTGGTTGTAGGTCCTTGCTTTTCATCACTTTGAATATTTCCTACCAATCCCCTCCAGCTTGTAAAGTTTTCGATGAGAAACCAGCTGACAGTTTTAGGGGAACCTCTTGTAAGTAAAGAACTGCTTTTCTCTTGCTGCTTTTAAGATTCTTTCCTTATCTTTAACCTTTGACATTTTAATTATGATGTGTCTTGGTGTGGGCCTCTTTGGGTTCATCATGTTTGGGACTCTGTACTTCCTGGTCTTATACATCTATTTCCTTTGACAGGTTAGGGAAGTTTTGTCATTATTTCTTCAAATAGGTTTTCAATTTCTTACTCTTGCTCTTCTCCTTCTGGTGCCCTTATTATGTGAATATTATTATGCTTGCTGTTGTTCCAGAGGTCCCTTAAATTATCCTCATATTTTTGGATTATATTTTTCTGTTCTGTTTGGGGGATTCCTGTTACCTTATCCTCTGCTTCATCTAATCTATGGTTGATTCTCTCTAATGTATTCTTTATTTCAGTTATTGTTTTTTTCATTTCTGACTTTTTTTTATGTTTACTCAATTTTTGTGCTTTCTATCTCTTTCTGAAGTTCTCCCTGAGATCAATGAGCATTGCTTTAACCAGTGCTTTGAACTCTGCATCTGGTAGATTGATTTTCTCCATTTTTTAAAGTTCTTTCTCTGGAGCTTTTCTATTTTTTCTTTCATTTGGTACATGTGTTTTTTATTCCCTCACCACTTGGCAGCTTCTCTGTGTTTGTTTCTATGTATTAAATAGGGCTGCTATGCCTCCTGGTCTTAGGAGGGAGGTCTTATGTAGTAGGTGTCCATGGAGCCCAGTGACACAGTCTCCCTGTTCACCTGAGCCAGTGCTCCTGGCATGTCCATAGTGTGGGTTGTGTGTTGCCCTCCTTTTGTACTTGAGCCTTGGTTGCTACTGGAACACCATTGGGGAGGATTGACCCTCAGGCTGATTGGTTGTGATGACTGGCTGTGACTGCAGTGGAGAAGCTGTTGTACAGGGGCTGACCCTACTGTGTAGGACTTCCTTTAGCAGTGTTCTTGTGCCTTCACAGTCTTCCCTTTGGGTGTTTCATTATGGAGGAAGCTGGGTGATGCTCCAGCTCTGTCTGAAGCTGGACACCATGTGTGCCAGCCCTGTGGCCTTTTGAGAGCAAATTCGTTGCAGGCCAAGTTCAGCTACAGCCTGTGCCCTGCCCAGGGTCACCAGACATGAGCCACAGAGAAATCCACAGATGGCAACCACCCATGCTGGGCTTGGAGGGTCTTGGATTGTCCAAGCCCCTAACAGAGGCCACCTGCTGCTAGTGCCAGGCATAGGGCTGATCACCGAGAAATACAGACATGCCAAAGCCAGATGCTCCTTGTTTGGGTTTTGTGAACCTTCACAGATTTTAGGAAAATCTGCAGCATGAGCCAAAACAGGCTGTTTGTATGGAAAAGCCACTGGAAGGGGCTTGGGTGTGCCTGAAATTTGGGTGGAGCAGGGTTTTAGGGAATCACCAGGGCAGGGAGAATGAAAGGTGTTAGCTAGGTTGATGGAGACTCAGATATGGGGACCAACCGAGTCTGCATGCTGGGAGGAGTTAGGGCTCAACAAAGAAACAATGACTTGCAAGCTCTTCCGTCAAAGAGAAAGCTGCCCCTCCAGCCCTCACCCTGCAGCCAGACAATTCAGTTCCTCCCTGTATGTCCCTTGTGCTTTTTCAAGCTGTTGCCCCAGCAGTGGAGCTCAGAGCAAGTGAGTCTGTCAGCCAGTAAGTCTGTGTCCATTCCCTTTAAAAGGAGCTCCTAGGATTGCAGCAGGCCTCATCTCACTCAGCCACAAGCTCTTCTGGTTTTCACAGTCAGAAGTTATGGGGACTACTCTCCCTGGTACAGGAATGCTAGGGCCGGGGAGCTGGTATGAGTATGAGACCCCTTACTCTGGGGGAAACTCCACAGTTGAGATATCTGTCCTGATTTTTAATGGTCACACATGGGTATGGGACAAGCCCGTTCCACATTTTTACCTTCTTATATGTCTGGCAGTTTCTTCTTCTGTATGTCTTTTGTTGTAGGGTTTGGGTTCAGCTAGACTTCTGGGGATTCTCACTGATGGTTCTTCTGTAGTTCAGTTGTAATTTTGATGTTCTCATGGGAGGAGTAATCAGCATTTAACTACTCTGCCATATTGACCAGAAAGAAGCAACCTCATATTTTAATGCATTTCTTTTTTAAAAAAAATTTTCAAAGTGGTATTGCATATATTTTCTATTCTACTTTTATCATTCCACTTTTGTTTATCAACAGGAATATTGATATACAAAGAAACAGCCCTTCTACTATGTGGTTTCTAGTTTTATACCTTGTATAGGGAAAGTATGACACATGCTTCTTTCTATTTATATAATAGTTTTCAAAAAATAATTTATATTGTCAGTAGAAATACATGCTTATTCCCATTAAAATATATACAAAAATTGTTATAGTCCCTTTATTCACATTAGCTAAGAACTGGAAACAAGTCAAATGCCCATTAACAGAATGGTGAAATGAGTTGTGCACAGTGGAACATTATATGGTAATTCAAATGAATTAATTAGCAACACAGTAGCTTGGGATAATCTCAGAGATATAATATTGATTTAAGGAAGTCAGACAAAAAATACATAATGTATAATTCTGCTTATGTAAGGTTAAAAACAGATAAAACTAATCTCTGGTAACAGAAATTAGATTAATAGTTACTCTTGTGGAAGATACTGCTGACAGTGGCCTGTGGAGTCTTCTGGAGTACAGAAAGCTTTCTATATCCTCATTTGAATATTTCTTCAACAAGCAATTCACTGAAGATTTTGGTGCTATAAAGTATGTAAAGTATAACAATTTTTTAAAAAATGGTTTAGTTCACATAATGGTAGCTAATAACATGAGTACACTCGCATACACACTCACTATTGTAACCTCAATGAACTCATTTTGTGTATTTCAGTCACAACAGTTATCATTCTGATTGATATTCAAATTGTGTGTTTTGTGAGGGCCTGTTCAGTTTCCTTCCATATCTTTTTAATATTAATTAATAACTAGTTTTGTTTTTTTTTTAGTTTCTCTTTTTTACACTTACTTAGCTGTTTTTGATTCCTTCCTTGCTATTTCTATGATGTTCCAGACACATCTTGAATGTTTCCTACCCCAAAACCGAAATTGATCATTTCCCAAGTAGCACATCTTTTAAATAAGAAGTAATATTTTGGGATGCTAATCGAATCTAGGAGTACTTGTTTCTACTGGGTTGATCACTGTTTCAAACTTCAAACTTAAAAAAGAGGAATGCATTTTTAATACATAAATTACAACATTAATTCATATTAGTATTTTTACTTTGACTTTTTTACTAATGGTTTTTATTTATCTTCCTTTATTTTATTTACCTGTTCTATAACAAGAATCCTGTTTCTCTAGAATATCCTTGATGGTAGAATTAAAGTGTTACATAGTTACTAAGTGCTAACTTATGTTATCTTACATTAGCTACAGAACATTTTTAGAATAACATCAAAATATGATGACTGAAGACAGTTTCCATTTTTTACAGTACTTTTAATCTTACAGTGTATTCCATTACAGGTATATAGTTAAAATATTGTTATTGAAAGTCAAATCAATTTTGTGTGATTATGCTACAGTTATAGTACCTGTGACATGTAGGCTTATTTTTTTTTCCATTTCATTTTCAATTGCAAAAACTTGAATTTTTAGATATTTTTGTTTCATAGTCATGTAATAAATATTTACATGATCATAATCATATTACTATAATAAATATTTATATAATTCCAAAGTGAAATGTATAAAACAATTTCTAATCAAAAGTGTCTATTTTTTACTGTCTACTTCTACCTATTCCCTCCCTCCCCATGAAGGTAATTATTTTTTTGTAATTTTATGATGCATACTTCCATTTTAAACATGATAACTTTTACTTTGGTATCTGTTTCATCTGTGATCTTCCTCTTTTTTGCACATATTTTCATGTTTAGGAAGATTTCTATTTTATTCTAATGTTTATCCTTATATTGATAACTTTATGCATTATCCTTCTTGACCCCCTTTTTTTTTCTGATTTGGGTTTTGGTTTGGTTATTGACGGTCAATTCCCTCCTATGAGCAATAATGAAATCAGCAATGATCTCTTATATTTCTCTTAACCTGCATCTGAAATAATATTCTTTTACTGCTGTGTAACAACCACAAGGTAAGTGTTACTCTTTAGTTTATTATACTTTTTCATATTTTTCAATTCTCTTAATTACTTTTCTCTATTGAGGTAAAATTCATCTAACTTAAAATTAACAATTTTAAGGTATACAATTCAGTAACATTTACTACATTCACAATGTTGTACTTCCATCACCTGTACCTAGACACTCACAAAAGGAGACTTCCAGAACTGCTTCAGAAAGTGGCAAGAATGGTGGGATAAATGTGTTCAAAGCTAACGGAGTATTTTGAGGAGGGGCTAATGGCAATGTGATTTTTACTGTAATCAATTTTTTAAATTTACACATTCACTGTATTTTTTCAATAAAACCTGATATAAATACCTCATTCCTTTTTAGTGCTGAGTATTATTCCATTGTATTACTATATTACATTTATTTATCCATTTAACCATTGGTAAACATTTGGGTTGTTTCCATTTTTTGGCTGTTATAATAGTATTCCCATTATTTTTGGATAATTTTAATTAATCTTCATTGACAGAGTATGTAGTTATTTTGAAAATCTCTCCTTTTAAATATTTTAAATTTTTCATATTTAATGTTTATTATTAGTCCTATGCTAATCTATTTCTAGTTGGTTTTGTTATCTGAAGCTTTTTCTGAAATAAATTATTCAGAATGAGTTACCTGATATGTTTCATGCTGTATACCTATATACATAGTACTTGAAAGCAATTTTACTGAGCATAAAATCCACGGATTTAATAAAGCTTTTGCAAATTTTTAAACAATTTTTATTTTGAAAATTGACTATTTTGTGTTTAGATACTTTAAACGTATCTTTCTTTAAATTGCATAGTCACTTTAATTTTAGTATTTTTATCCATTTAAGTAATATATTTAGCAAATGTATATTAATCTCCTTAAATTGATTGACCCCATAATTCCAGATTTCTAAATTGTTCTTCTGTATTTATTTGACTTATTCTTTTTAGTTCATCTACTTCTTTTTTCCCTGAAACTCACATTTAAAATTTATATGATTTCTGGATTTTTTTCATAGATATGCTAGTCTATTTTACTTCTTAGAATATATAATTCTACTTTTTCATATTTTTCATATTTCTCAAACATACTTTTTTATTAACTCAGGTTCCTTCTGTTTCAGTTGTAGTTTTTACATTTGTAGGCTTTCTTACTTATTATTATACAAATTAGATGTGTGAACAATACAGAAAGTAGTTTCATATACCCACTTAATTACTACCATACTAAAGAAATGTCCCGCGGTAACTGTTTAAAATTCTATTTTGCTTCCTACCTCCTGAACTTGATATTTATAATTCCGAATGCATATTTGATACATCTTTATACTCTAAGAAAATATTTTAAATTATGATAAATTTTGCAAAAGCAAAAGTTTGGCATAAATCTTTAATCATAGGTAATTCAAGTGACTGTGAACAGATTATTCCTAAAACCCAAATGGGTTGTGAAATCTTTTCATTGCTAGTGCAAAAGATATATTCAGTAGCTTGGAAAGAGAGTATAGAAAAGTCAGTTTAAAAACATACATTTTGTCTTCATATGTAAAAAACAAGTTAAGCACAATGGCCCAAGTACTTTTATTAAGACTCTTCCCATTTTACCCATGACAAGAATAAATCTTGAAGATATTTGTCAACACTGAATTATATGTCGTATGTGATGCATTAAATATGTAGTTGCCTACATTGTCTGCAGCTTTTTTTTATTTTGAAAAAAAATAAACTTTTTAAAATTAAAAGACTTTAGTTTTTAGAGCTAAAAATATTGAGGAGAAAGTGCAGTGAGTTCCATATGCCCTTCCAAATAGTTTTCCCTGTTATTAACATCTTGCATTAGTGTGGCACTTTTGTTAACACTTGATGAAGCAATATTGATCTATTACTATTAACTAAGACCCATAGTTTATGTTAGGGTTAATTCTGTGTTTTTCAGTTCTGTGATTTGACAAAAGTATAATGTCATATATCCACCATTATAGTATCATGTAGAATAGTTTCACTGTTTTAAAAGTCCTCTGTGCTCCACCTATTTATACCTCCAGCCTTCACTCTAAACCACTGGCAACCACTCATCTTTTTATACTCTTTAAAGTTTTTTTTCTTTCTCTCCAGATGTCATATAGTTGGAATCATGTGGTGTGTAGCCTTTTCATACTGTGTTTCTTTTGTTTTTTCTCGTGGCACTGTGCATTTAAGGTTCATCCTTAAGTGGCTTGATAGTTCACTTCTATTTATTACTGAATAATATTCTACTGTATGGATGTACCATAGCCTGTTTATCCATTCACCAATTGAAGGACATCTTGGTGGCTTCCAAGTTTTGGCAATTAAATACAAAGCTGCTACAACATTAGTGTGCAGTGTTTTGTGTGCACATAAGTTTCCATTCACCTGGACAAATACCCAGGAGTGAGTTTGTTGGACCATATGGTGAGACTATGTTTAGCTTTGTGAGAAACTACTAAACTATTCCAAGTGGCCATATGATGTTACCTTCCCACAAGGAAAAAAAAAAGAAAAAGAAAGTTCTTGTTACTCTACATCATTGCCAGAATTTTGTGTTGTCAGTGTTCTGGATTTTTCCCATTCTAATTGCTGTGTATCTCATTGATATTTTGATTTGCAATTCCTTAATGCATGCTCAGCATCTTTTCATATGCTTAATTGCCATCTTTACATCTTACTTTGTAAGGTATCTGTTTACATCTTTTTTTTAAAAAAAAATCAGGTTGTATGATTTTTTATTGTCGAGTTTTAAGATTTTTTTGTATATTTTAGATAAGTTTTTTATCAGATATATCTTTTGTAAATATTATCTCCAAATCTGGTTTGTTTTCTCATATTGACAGTGTTTTTCACAGAGCAGAATTTTAAAATTTTGATGAAATACAACTTATCCATTATTTCTTGCCTGGATCAAGCTTTTGGTTTTGTATCTGAAAAGTTGTTGCTAAACCCAAGCTCTTCTAGATTCCACCCTATGTTGTTTCTAGGCGTGTTATAGTTTTGTGTTTCAGATTTAGAAGTTTATTTAGACAGAGACCTTCACAAACTTTAACTGAAAACAGTTCTCATTGACGATTTGTTTTAATATACTCTCTGTTCCCTTCTCTCCTTCTTCTCCTTCTGGTATGCCCATTATTCTTATATTGCTCTTTCTGATGGAGTCAGAAAGTTCTTGTAGAGTTCTTTCATTTCTTTTAAGTCTCAAGTCTCTTCTTCCATTCGTGTCATTTCCATGTTTCTATCTTTGATGTCACTGATTCTTTCCTCCATCTGGTCAACTCTACTTCCTAAACTGGCTATTTCATTCTTAATTTCTTCTATTGAGTTCATGATCTCCAGAAATTATATTTGGTTCTTTTTAAAAATTTCAATCTCTTTGGTAAAATGCTCATGTTGTTCTTCGATTGTGTTTCAGAGTTCATTAAACTGCCTTTCTGTATTTTCTTGCATGTCATTGAGTTTTTCCAGAACTGCAATCTTGAATTCTCTGTCATTTAAATCACATATTTCCATATCTTTAAGTTCCTTTTCTGGAGACTTTTCACTTTCTTTCTGAGCTGTCTTGTTGCTTTCGTTATTCATGGCAATTAATGATTTATTATTTCTCTTCCTAGACATCTACAGGAGTGTGTTCTGTAACAGGTCGATAGGAATAGGTCTTTTTTTGTTTTCCGGTACATGTTGGTAGAATATTTTATTTTCTCTCTGACTGCAGCCCTTTTTTCTCTCTCACACTGTAGTGTTATGTTTTCTCTGCTCTATTCCAGCTTCTCACACAATGGGGGGATTCCCTGGAAGGCGGGCTTTTCCTCTGTTAACAGTTCACCTGGGTCATGGGGCGCCGCATCTCTGTGGGGATGCGGAGAACTTTTGAAGTTCCAAAGCTCTTCCTGCACCAGATTCAGAGCCCGTGTGTTTCAGCAGTTCTGTTTACTCCTGCAGGGATCTGCCCAGATAAGTGGGGACTGGAGTGGGGTGAGTTGTGTGTGGTGGCCCAGAGCAATGGCGGCGACCACCACCACAGCCGGTCCTGCTTCCACAGCTCTCTCCCCTTTGCCGGAACTAGTTGGGCTGTGAATCTGTGTCTGAGGACCACCACAGTTCTTAGAACTGCAAATATTCTGTTCTTTTGATCTGACACTGCTACTGTTCCGTTTCTAGCACCGGGCAGGTGCCGCGAGGCGAGCTCTGGGAGGGTAGGGAGTGGGCATCTAGTCTCAGTGCCTAAGGCTCTGTTCTCTGCTCAGCAGTGCCGGCTTAAACCACCATTTTCAGCCTTCTTCCCTCAGCCTTTTCTCCAAGGTCTCTGCCGTGAGTGTTGGGTTCAGCCGTGTTATATGCTGCCCCCTCAGCCCTGTGTGCCATAAGCGGAGCCCTAGCAGTCCGAGTTCTTCCCTCTCCCGCAGCTGCGGTAGTTCCGGGAAGCAGCGAGCTCGGAGCACTGAGCTAGGTCTGCGTCCTGCGCCCGCGCGGCTCCGTCTCCGCACTTCTGCCTTCCCTCCTCCCCTGCTCATGCAATTTGCCCACCTTTAGGTGAGTTCAGTAGTGGGCCTCTTCGTCTTGCCTGTCTGCTGTGCAGGGAGTCCTTTGTGGAGTTATAGCTGTTTAATTTGTTGTAAATCCCAGGGGATATTTCCATAGGCTTACCGCATGCCGCCATTTTGATGATGTCCAGTTCTACTTATTTCTATTGTAATTTTTTACCACATTTTTTTCTGACTTTTGTGTTAATTAAGCATTTACATGTTTACATTTTTTCCATTCTTAACATATTTATTATACTTCTTTTGAATTTTTATTAATGGTTGTCTAGAGTGCACAATATAAATTTACAACTAATACAAATCCTTCAAATAACTGTACTCTATTTCAGAGGTAGTGCAAGTAACTTATAATAAATTAGTCCTGATTCCTCCATCCCATTTCTTGTATCTTTGCTGCCATTCATTTCAGTTATACATGAACTATTATCATCAAATACATAGTTATTAGCTTCAACAAGCTGTTATCTTCAACTCAATTACAAATAAGAAAAATAGGTTTAATTTTATTTTAACTTATTTGTTCTCTAATGCCTTCTTTCTTTATGTAGATCTGAGTTTCTGACCTGTATCATATTTCTTCTCTCTTAAGAACTTCTTTAACATTTCTAAAGACAGATTAACTGGCAACAAATTCCTACAATTTTTGTTGTCCTGAGAAAGTCTTTGTTTCTATGTCACTTTTGAAGAATAATCTTGCAGATAAATAATTTCTCGTATATTGTTTTTTCTGTCAGTACTTTAAAGATTTTTTTCCACTCTTTTCTTGCTTGCTTTGTTTCTAAGAAGTGGGTGTAATTCTTTGCGTTCCTGTAGATAATGCATTCTCCATACCCCTCTGGTTTCTTTCAAGATTTTTTTCATATTTGATTTTTTTAAGTTGAACTATGGTATGCTGTATGTAGGGTATGCATGTGTGTTTGTGTGTGTGTGTGTGTGTGTGTGTGTGTGTGTGTGTGTGTGTGTGTGGCATTTATCTTGCTTGGTGTTCTCTGAGCTCCTAGATCTATGGTTTGCTGTCTGACTTAATTTGGGGGGAAATTCTTAGTAATTATTGCTTGAATTCTTTCTTCCGACCTTCTTCTTCTTCTTCTTCTTCTTCTTCTTCTTCTTCTTCTTCTTCTTCTTCTTCTTCTTCTTCTTCTTCTTCCTCTTCTTCTTCTGTTATCTTTATCAATGTTTCACTTTTTGTGGGAATACTATAGTTCTTGGAAATTCTATCAATTTTCTAGTCTTTCTCTTTCTTTCTTTCTTTCTTTCTTTCTTTCTTTCTTTCTTTCTTTCTTTCTTTCTTTCTTTCCTTCTTTTTTTCTTTTTCAGTTTTGGAAGTTTCTAATCACATATGCACAAGTTCAGAGTTTTTAACTCTCAGACTTATCCACAGTGAGTTTCCAGTAATTTGTCAATTACAGTTCAGGTTTTCCTACCTGGTGCTGGTTCCCACAGTGGTTTCTGCTCCTAGGTAAAATGTTTCTGCTCCATTAAGTTGTGATACTCTATATTACTTATCTAATTTTGGCAGCAATGTTTTGCTCTATTAATCCATCAATTCTCTGGTGGGTCTAAGAATACTTGATTTATTCAGTTTATTCAGCTTTTGACTTGTTTTTGGTATAGAGTGATGACTTACAACCTCTTTACATGCTAGACCAGATACAAGAAGTCACTCCAGTGACTAATATTTAGATTAGTGTTAACATGGTATATCATTCTCTATCCTTTTACTTTTAATATTTCTGTCTTTATTTTTAGTCAGCTTCTTATAGACAGCATATAGTTGTCACTGCACTTTTCATACATTCTAAGAGACTTCTTCTTTTTGTTATTGTATTTAAAACATTCATATTTGGGGCTGGCCCAGTGACTCAGGCAGTTGGAGCTCTGGGCTCCTAACTCCAAAGGCTGCCGGTTCGATTCCCACATGGGCCAGTGGGCTCTCAACCACAAGGTTGCTGGTTCAAATCCTCAAGTCCCATAAAAGATGGTGGGCTCCACCCCTGCAACTAAAATTGAACACGGCACCTTGAGCTGAGTTGCCGCTGAGCTCCAGGATGGCTCAGTTTTTTGGAGCGCATCCTCTCAACCACAAGGTTGCCAGTTCGACTCCCACAAGGGATGGTGGGCTGCGCCCCCTGAAACTAGCAATGGCAACTGGACCTGGAGCTGAGCTGCGTCCTCCAC
Source organism: Rhinolophus sinicus (assembly GCF_057876585.1). Lineage (NCBI taxonomy): Eukaryota > Metazoa > Chordata > Mammalia > Chiroptera > Rhinolophidae > Rhinolophus > Rhinolophus sinicus. The sequence goes on along the minus strand of NC_142507.1, from coordinate 26,210,988 downwards.
AACTAAGATTGAAAGGACAACAACTTGACTTGGAAAAAAGTCCTGGATGTACACACTGTTCCCCAATAAAGTCCTGTTCCCCTTCCCCAATAAAATCTTTAAAAAACAAACAAACAAATAAAACATTTATATTTAAGTAATCATTGATGTAATTGCGATACTATCTAACTTATTTTTAACTGTGATTTGTTGCTCTTCTTCCTAAAAAACAAAACAAAAAAAACTATTTTTAAAAGTCACTACTAACTTTGTAAAATCTTAATATTTTAATGCTCCAGTAAGTCTTCCAACCATTTTCCTATCACTTAATGTACAGAATGGCTAAACTAACTTTCTCCATAAGTTTGAGCTCACTTATTTCATTTAGCTATCTATGACATATTTTAAATGATGGTTAATGTTGGGTACTTCTGGGCATATTTAAAGTCATGAAACAGAGGTTAAGGTACAAGCTCTAGAGTCAAACTTTTGGCCTCAGTCTTGACCCCACCACTTCACAGCTGTGGGACCTTGGACATAATAACTTAACCTGTCTATGCCTATGCTTCATAATCTACAAAGTGGGAATAGTAAAAGTGCCTACTTAACAAGGTTGCTATACAAATTAAAAGAATTAATATTTCTCAAATTTATATAATGTCAGACATATTTTATACTATTTTTGTATTTGTTTTGTATTTACTGCCATTTAAAAATATATATGTTTTATATTCCTCCCCAAATTTATATGAATATCTCATTTATTATTCAGGATTTTATAGTCTCAATTCCTAGCTGTATAACTAATATCATATAGTCTTTCAGCTTATTATTTTATTTTAAATCCAGCTTCTGCCATTTTTTTGTGTGCTAAACACATTACTATTTACCATTACTATTAGAAACATTATTGTCTCACTACATGCTGGAATTTCATCCAGAGATTACCTCAACATGTTGTCCTATCGCCAGTGATTTTGTTTATTCGTGTTCTGTCTCCATTTATACACTTACGGAGATATCACTCATTTATCAATGCCACTCATTTTGTGGCATTGGTGGAAGCTATGTGAGGTTCTCCCATATTATCTGAGCTAGTTAGTCCTTTTCTTTGTTTTCCTTGTATAGTAATTTACTTATATAGTACATGTCAAATGAACCACAGTTATAGCCTGCCTCCTCAGAACGTAGGAGTTTTCTCAGGGCAGAGATTATGTCTGTGCATACCCAGACTCTGCAGAGTTCCATGTACATGGTAAACCCACATCATGTTTGTTTGTTGAAGTGAATAAATGATATAAAATGAATGTTCTAATACATATCATATAGACTTATTGAATTGATGTTTATTAATAGTAACATTTTCTGTTTATGTTGTTCTAGTATCTGCCAGGCACAGGTATTCTGCCAGGCACAGGTATTCTACAATGCCAGGCACAGGTATTCTATTATCTGCCAGGCACAGGTATTCTACAATGAGGAAACTAAGGCACTGAGCAGTTAAATAACTGCATAGTCATGACCCAAGGAGTGGTAGAGATGCAATTTGAACCCCTAAATTTTAAGTTTGTACTCTTCACTACTGTGTGTCTCTTAATATGATCGTTATTGAAGAAAATAAGTGTCTTCACTTTTTGTATTTATTATGTACCCGACATTATAAATGTTTTGGGAACAGAAATCCATCAGTATGATAAGTCTGGATTATTAAGATAATATCCCTTTTTAAGAAAAAGTGCCTGGAATTTTATTTCCAGAAAACAAATTTGAAATCAAAACCAGGAAACAAATAAGCACACAAATCAAACAAATTTGTCACAGAAAATTTTCCTGCCTTGTTATTTAATCAACAGTAATTTCTGATGGGTTTATGTCAGTCAACAAGGTTTATACTCAGTTAAAGTTAATCAAACTTAACCTCCCAGTGAGTGAAAATGTTTCAAAACTACAACAGAAGGTGGGACATAGATAAGGATACTATCAGCATTGATTAAATAGATTACACGGCATTAATTAGTAAGTAGTTTATGAGCCAACAACTAAATGGAAAACCTTTATAGCATTACTATGACTTCTATGCGAAAGTCCTTACCTGAGTTTATAAAGCTACATTTTAAGACTAGAATAGTAAAGTGAGATATTTATATTAGAGCAGTCAAAGTATCATATTAGAATGGTTGAAAGTAATTAACAGTTGAAAACAACACTTTAAAAGATGGCAAAGTACAAACAAAATAAAGGCAAGCAAATTATTTTTAACAGGATTACCAATACTGTATTGGATTTTTAAATGAAGAACTAGATAAGATTTAGGAAATACTTTATTTTACTGTATTTTATCTGTAGTTGCATAAAAATTAATCATTGGTTAAATTATGTTTATGATTCTTATGTGATCACCATAACAACTTAACATAGTGAGGTTATCAGATAATGAAAACCAAGGCAATAATACTATTGATTTTTTATATAAAAAACAGTAATGACACAGTATATACAAGACTGGACAATTAAGTTCACAAACTCTTCCTAAAAAAATTGTTATATACCTCATTGCTGAATATCACTATGGTTACCTTTGAATTACTCCCCTTGGGAAGCTATGCACCAATGCCAGCATCTAGTCCACCCTTCAAAGCAATTTTGGAACTCTTGCTGGAATGGCCATCAGAGCTGTCACTATATTATCCTTCAGGTCATGAATGTGATCAAAATGTCTTCCTTTCAAAATTTCTTTTAACTTTGGGTAAAGAAAGAAGTCATTGGGGGCCAGATCAGGTGAGTAGGGAGGGTGTTCCAATCCAGTTATTTGTTTACTGGCTAAAAACTCCCTCACAGACAGTGCCATGTGAGCTGGTGCATTGTCATGATGCAAGAGTGATGAACTGTTGGCGAAAAGTTCAGGTTGTCTAACTTTTTCACTCAGCCTTTTCAGCACTTCCAAATAGTAAACTGTGTTAACTGTTTGTCCAGTTGGTACAAATTCATAATAAATAATCCCTCTGATATCAAAAATGGTTGGCAACATCGTTGCAATGAGTTCGTGATCTTAATTGTCAGACCTCATATAAGATATGCATTTTAAAAAAAATCAGATTATGTTGTAGGCTTAAAAGAATTGAAACTCTGGGCCTTAACACCATCACAATGTGATAAATGTGGATGCTTCCCTGGCTTGCATATTCAAGAAAAAGACATCAGTGAACACAAAGGATAGAGTAGTCTGAGTAGCTTTAGTATCCTGAAGGGATAACTCAGTCCTACAGCTGGTTTCTCTTCCTTCTGACAGGACATTACAGTGTCAATGACAGTAGTCCAAAACACAGGATGTAAACAACAACGTCAAAGACATTTCATTTTTTGTCTGAGAAGGTTTAGGTTTGGGGATTTACTGTTTTACTATTAGTTTATTGGATGATAATGTTATAGTTAGAAGTTACTATGATTTTTTTTCTCATGAATTTTGAAATATTCTTTTTGGGGAGAAAAACAAAAACAAACCTCGGTGTTCCAGTTAGTATGACTTTATTTTTAAAAAAGAAATTACACATAGATTAGGAGCTTAAAACAACACAAAAATGTCTATTTTGCTCAAAGATCTTTAATTTGAGCAGGGGTCAATGAGGTTAGGTGGTTTCTCCCCTAGGCTGTGTTAGCTGGGGCAAGTTGAAGGCTGGCCCCTGGACTCATCCGAAGAATCACTCACTCATTAGTTACATGCAATGACTGTGGCCTCTCTATGTAGCCTGAGCATTCTCACAACGTGGTGAGAGGATACCAATGGTAAGTGTCCTGACAGATAAATAAGAGAGACAGAAAAAGATAAAGAAAACCATGATTGAGTTTCAATATCTGTTTGGATATAATCATGAAAAGCACACAGTGTCACTCCTTCCTTATTCTATTTGTCAAAGATGTCCCCACACTCCACCCAATTTCAAAGGGAATGAAAATAGATTCCACTTCTTGATGGGTAGTGGCAGTGTTCTAGAAGAGCATGTGAGAACAGATGTATTGCTGTGGGCATTTTTGAATAATGTAATCCATCACATTTTGCCCTTTGGCCTCCACAATTCACAGCATCTTTCCCATATGCAAAATACACTCAATTCAACCTCTCTCAAAAACTCTGTAAAAATTTATCTCGTTATAGTTCCAGGTCAAGATTTAATCATCCAGCTTAGCTCTAGGTTTATATAAGGCTGCTCATGTTTAATTCTTTGAGTGCAGCCTGTTTAGTTCTGAAGGATATTATTTTGGGCTCAATTGTGTCTGCCCAAAATTCATATGTGGAAGCCCTAACTCCCAGTACCTCAGAATATGAATATTTGGAGATAAACTTTACAGAGGTGATTAAATTAATATGAGGCAATTAGGGTGGATCCTTATGCAGTCTGACTGGTGTCCTTATAAGAAGAAATTTGAACACACACACACACACGCACGCACGCACGCACGCACAGAGGGAAGACTACGTCAGCAGACAGGAAATAGGCAGCCACCTGCAAGACAAGGAGAGGCCTCAGCAGAAACCAAACTTGCTGGCACTTTGATCTCAGACTTTCAGCTGCCAGAACTGTGAGAAAATAAACTTATGTTGTTTAGTTACTCAGTCTGTGGAATTTTGTTATGGTAGCCCTAGCAAACTAATACATTTTTGCACCAAAGAGACAAGTTATTTTCTCCTACACAACCATTATACAATAGTTGGGCAGAACTAGAATAGCCACAATAGACCCTTCTATTCAAGAAGTGGAAAGACTGGAGACCAACAGCTGTCACTGGACAACAGCAATTCTAAAAGCCAGCATGTCAGTTCACTGATTAGAGCTCAGTTACAGTGCCTGGGTATGAATCATTTAGCTCTTGACTCTGCCCTCTAGAATCTTGGCTCTGGGTTCTGTGATCTTGGTTCTTCCTTCTGACCTGTTGTCTTTGTTTCTGGGATGCCAATTCTGCCTTCAGGAATCTTGGATTTGCCTTCTGGGATCCTGGCTTTTTACTCTTAATGGTACTTCCAGTGTACCATATACAAGGGAAGTTAAAATATATGTTCTTGATTTACAAAAAATTGGATGTATTATGAATGCATTGTATCAGCTAGAAATTGATTTTATTTTTAATTTAAGCTTATTTTCTAATTGTTTTATCAAGTTCAGACAAAAGTCAAAGTATGCAATGACTATTGACTTTTATCAATTTTTCTTTGTATCCATACAATTTACTTTTCAGTATTTCAGTGTTATGCTGTGGTGCACTTTTATCTTTATAAATATAAAATGTCATTATGTAAAATAATGCTTTTTCAAGTATGCTGTTTTTGTTAGTATGTTAAATCCCTCTTTCATTTTATCTGCATTTGCCTCATATCTTTTTCCATCCAGTTAATTTTAACCACATTGTTTTAGTTTAATAGTATTATTTTACCAAATCTAATTGTGTTTAATTACATTAACTGGGCTTAGTTCACTTTACTAATAGCATGTAAGTATTTGGTCTTAATTCTATTATTTTTAAATTTATTATTATGTTATTTGACATGATAAGGGGCCATCATGGAGCGAAATGGTATTCTAAGATATTGCAAAAACATCTATGATTAAACAGATATCTATGTTACATTAACCACAAATAGGCTTTTTCTTCTAACCAACTTCAAAAAATGTCATTAGATATACGAGGTTAGACAATTAAGTTCGTGAACTCATCCTAGAAAGTGCTATATACCTCATTGCTGAATATCACTACAGTCACTTTTGAAATACTCCACTTGGGAAGCTCTGCACCAATGCCAGTGCCTAGTCCCTCCTTCAAAGCAATTTGGAACTCTTTTTCTGGAATGGCCATCAGAGCTGTCGTTGTATAACACTTGATGTCCTGAATGTCATTCAAATGTCTACCTTTCAATATTTCCTTTATCTTCAGGTATTGGGGGTCAGATCAGTTGAGTAGGGAGGGTGTTCCAATCAGTTATTTATTTACTGACTAAAAACTCCCTCACAGACAGTGCTGTGTGAGCTGGTACATTGTTGTGATGCAAGAGTCATGAATTGTTGTCGTAAAGTTCAGATCGTCTAACTTTTTCACACAGCCTTTTCAGCACTTCCAAATAGTAAACTTTGTTAACTGTTTGTCCAGCTGGTACAAATTCATAATGAATAATCCCTCTGATATCAAAAAAGGTTAGCAACAGCATTGCAACAAGTTCACACACTTTACTGTCAGACCTCATAGTTGTGCTATATTGGGATTTCCTTAGAGTTCAAAATGGGATTTATTTATTGACTCATTTATTCTGAGCTCCTATTATGTACATGGCACATACTATGTATGAAATTGAAAAAAATAGTAAACTGTGAGATCCTTGATAATAAGGACGACACATTGTTAATCTTTGTATCTCTTGAGTCTTTCTAGTGTATGGTTAATAGTAGATGCTCAAAAAATATTTATTCCTTCATGTTTTTTATTGCAAGAAATTATGAAGTTATGGATCCTTCAAAGAGCTTTCAATTCAATTGAATGGATAAGGCACACAAACATAAATATTCATATATATACATGTATAATTTAAGTAAGACTATGGGGAAACAAAACATTCCTAGATATTCCAGTGAGCCTTTAAACAGTCTTAGCCTTATGAGCTATGGAAATATATATGATATAAAGTTAGAGAACATTTACTTTTATTTTTCCAAGAAATAGTCTCACATACCATACGTATTAGATCTATAGCTAATTGCTTCTCTGATAATGCAGTTAATTGCTCTAATGCAAAATGAAAGTAAAACTTCTCTGATCTCTCCCAAAGTTAACTGGATACATCCTGGAACAGGCACCTGGTGAGCTGCCAAGGTGACAAGGGCACTGGAGACTTATCTTTCTAGGTATTCACATTACAAGGGGAATGAAGCCAGGGAACTGGGAGACATCTCTAGGATTTAAGAGCCAAAGACAGAGAAGGATATGAATACACTTTCCTGGCCCTTGGAAGGTGTATTTGCATTCCAAAATGTTAGGGTAAGAACCCAGAATCCTTCCCATCAAGCCTCAATGGAGCAAAGGGGCTTTATTTTTCCCCCTTTCTCCTTTTGGGAAGATGGAATGACTGTTTCTCTCTTATACATAATGAGAAAATTCATTGTTTTCCATCCCCTGCATATAGATGTCTGGCTACTCATGTAGGGCACTTGGCCTTGCTTTCATTTTGTTGCTCCAAAGGTGAGGTTTGAGGCAAGGGAGACCAATGCACTTAATGTTTACTGTATGGAAATTAATGAGAAATATGTCTCTGATCCAGAATATCTTGTGTTCCTTCAGGATAAAACTAATCAGGATGAATATTAAGTACCCCAGAAGTATGTAACCTGCAATGAATGTGACAAGTGAAGTATAAATAATACCCTATGGATTTAAGATAAGCAGCTCTTACATTGTTGTCTCTCTTCCCAGGGAAGGAATGTAAAGGGGGAAGACAGTCATTTCATAGTTCCAACATCATCCTTACCTGGTGGCTACCTGATTTAGATTAAATTTTGTCTTTTAATAACACAGCTGGGCTGAGGCTTTGTAGGAAACTATTTCAGTACACCACCTGTGCATATAATTAAAACTATCACCCCTGGTGAATTTAATCCTGATTTAGTTCTTATAGCATGCATTGCTAGATATGCATGTAATTCTTATAGTATGTATGACATTAAGGGAGACACTGTAGAATTTACAATAATATGGAAGAGTCCCTGATATTAAGAAGTTTACTGTTGGTTAAGTAAATGAACTAAGTGCTTAGTGTAACAAGCCAAGTATGTTAGTATAGCATGCATAAATTGTTGGATTTCATAGGGGAAAAATTCACTTGTATTAGGAAAATTAGAAAAAGCTTTATTTATCCAATATGCAGCAAACCTTCTTTGAATGACCATTATGCTTTTGAACTGTGCTAAATTTTGAGTGCTGGAGATTGAGACAAAGGTCTTGCTTCAAAGTTTCCATAGCCTAACAGGACAAATCTACAAAAAATGTAATCTTTTAGTCTGTAGATTCCTTCTTCTTCTCTTTATCAATCTGTTTATTTTATCCTCAAAATTTGTTTGTTGAAGAAATGAGATCTCCTTTGTACAGTTTCCCAGTCTGGATTTTGTTAAATGCATCTCTGTGCTATTATACACAACTTTGTATGTCCTGTAAATTGGTACTTAGTTCTAGAGATTTGATAAGATTCAGGTTTAGTGTGTTTTTGGTTTTTGATAAGATGCTTTCCTAAGTAGTGGTATATGATTACTTTGGAAAGTTTTTTGTGTTCCTTTGTCTTTCTTTTTGTGGTATTGACTGCCATTGTTGATTATTCACTTAATCTATTGCTCACTAAGGTTGCAAATACTGATATTCTAGTTTTGTCATTGTTTATATATTAGTTGGCATTAGGGTTCCTGACCTATCCGGTAGTTCAGCATGAAGATTTCTCATTCTTGAGATGTAGGACTTTCAATGAAAAACTATGAAAGTCAAGATAAACCTGAACAAGTTGGTTACTTAGATGGGATACTTCCATGCACAGTGTTTCCCTTCAACCACCATTCAGATATCCCAATGTAGAGTTTATATAGAAAAGTCACAAAAATGCTTTCTATTTTTGAAAGAAAAAATGAATGCTATTTTTAGAACTTTCTAGAAAATTAATCTTTGACACAATAAATGATTTTTTTCAGTTGACTAATATGTTTTTTCTTTTTTTCTTAGCATTGCATTTAATCATATATAACTTAATAATGGCTTTTAAACCAAATCATTCAATGAGCTGTTCTAGAAATAAGTAGGCCTATAGCATAGACATAGCACAATAAAATATAGACCCTGGCATAAAACCAACCAACCAACCAACAAACAAACAAACAAACAAAACCTCAAGGAGAAATAGTGAAAACAAATGAAAAAAATTCAGTAGTGTTAAAAAACAAATTACAATCTAATTTAAGGGAGATATGAAAGGTGGAACAGAGCTGTAAATTTCCTATGTCTCAGGACATACCTTGCTGAGAAAACTGGCAAGTACATTCTAGACTGATTTCCTGATTAAGATTTCTTTAAAATGGTAGTAAAGTTCTCTTTTTCCTGAAGTAGGCAGACAGTTCCTAGATTACCTTTGGTGACTGAGAAATACCAATGCACCTCTTCTTGGAATGGAAAAGAATAATATTGGCTTTTAAGAATAAAAAATAAATATTGAGTGCCTCCAAGATGCAAGTGCTGGGGTTCTTCAAAGAGAGGATAACGAGGAATAACATACCCTGCCATTGAGATTTTAACGCTTCTAACTTAGTTGCGTATTAAAAGGATGATACATTATTCATTTAAGAACAAAAAAATGATAGTTTACAGTAAACTTTTGAATGTATGCTAAAGTCTGCAAATCTGCAAGATTTTTCTGTTTTTATATGATGGGTCACCATGTGTTTACCTCTAAAACATTATTTCAGAGAGAGCACCCAAAGTATGGACTTGTATCTTATACTGTGGTTGTGGTAATTATAATAATTATAGTTGAGTTACTTTAATATCCAAAAGCTAATAATTAAACTTCTTAAAACATGGAATTGTAACATTCCTTATTTCACAATAATGTAGGATTTCTAGTTTCTGGTGTCCGGGGCTCATGGCCTCACGCACTTGAAGAACGAAGACATGGACACAGAGAGGTAAATTGAAGCAGTTTATAGTTTTACTGCAGAAGAGGATAGTTTATTAAAGCACAGAGTAACAGCTCCTGAGCATGAGGAGGTACCCGAACCTGGGACGCCCACCAGCTAAAGCAAAACACTTCGGTTTTTGTACTTTTTCTTGTATATCTCAGGAGAAAAGCTGATGTCTATTGGTACAGTTTTATCAAATTCTCAGCCTTGAGGAGGCTTTTGAGAAGTCTTTTTAAACAAACCAGCTGTTCTGTGCTAATGATGTTTCCCAGGTTTACGGCCTTGAAGACATGACTGTCCCTGTCCATTCTACCAGGGATTTCCTGACTGCCTGAAGTCACACTGACTAACCTGACTATCTAACTATTGCTAGTTTATGATGCTTATAATTTCCTAAAGCTTACTTTCCTCATGGTGTTTACACACTCCTACTTAGAGCTTAGTAAGCATTTTTGTTTTCATTTTATTTTGAAACCATTTTAAGAAAATGTTTCGCCCTAAGATACTACTTATCCTGTTGCAAAATTCTCTCTTGGAGGGAATTTTAGTAATTTACATAATTTTGTATGTTTCTTTAAAAAAAAAACCAACAACAAGAAAAAGATATTAGAGAATTTTGTAAAACTTTCTATGGAAACTGTTTTTATCCAGTTTTTTTAAACAAGAAAGATAAATACAGCCATGATAAATTTTCCTTATTGCTGTTTTCTCCCTTTTTGCACTATTTAATATATTTGACTTTCTCTTACTCATATTTACAAGTTAAATTGAGTATGGGCTTAGAGAATTTTGATTTAGAACAGACTTAGGAATTTTATTTATAGGCACCTTATCTTAGATATTACATAACTAAAATCCAGCAAGGTAGACTTACTCAAATTAAGTGATAATGGTAAATACAATTAATTAATAATTACATTACAATAATTACAATATTTACAATAATACAATTAATTAATTAATTGGATTGCTTAGTTGTTGAGTTGTACAAATTCTTTATATATGTTGGACATTAACCACTTTTCAGAGGTGTTTTTTGCAAACATCTTCTCCTGTTTGGTTGGTTGCCTCTTTGTTTTGATGGTTTCTTTTGCTATGCAGAAGCTTTGTAGTTTGATATAATCCAATTCATTTATTTTTTGGTTTTACTTCCCTTGCCTTTGAGGTCAAATTCATAAAATCCTCTCTGAACCCAAGGTCCATAAGTTTAGTACATATGCTTTCTTTTATACAATTTATTGTTTCAAGTCTTATGTTTAGGTCTCTGCTTTCTTCTGTACAATTATACATATATTTTTTTCTATACAATTTATTGTTTCAAGTCTTATGTTTAGGTCTTTGATCCATTTTGAATTAATTTTGGTATATGGTGAGAGATAACAATCTGGTTTCTTTCGAGTCCAGCTTTTTAGCTTTCCCAGGACCATTTATTGAAGAGGCCTTCTTTTCTCCATTGTATGTTTTTGGCTCATTTGTCAAAAATTTTCTGTCCATATATGTATGGGTTTATTTCTGGGTTCTCAATTCTATTTGATTGGTTTGTATGTCTGCTTTCCTGCCAATACCATACTGTTTTGATTATTGTCACTTTGTAGTATAAATCTCATAATATTTAAACCTCTCAGAATACCTGAATTAAAAAAACACTCTAACTAATTATCCTACTTACTGAAAGTAGCACTGGAAATGGGTGGGAACATTTCAGTCTTTTCATTATACCAGGCAAGTAGAACTCATCAACACTATGAAAATTAAAACTGTTACCTTGATATGTAATCCAAGTCAAACAATTCCCTTAAATGAGATATGACAAGCTAATTTGGGCTTGGTTGTGTGATCCACATGTCAAATGCAGAATAAACATTTATTTTAAGTGCATTTAGCAAGTGATATATATTTTTATGTATGTGTTCTTCCACATGGTTAACTGTAAATGCACTGAGGCCAGAAAACATCTCTTTTTTTTCATACAAGGTAAAGTTTAGTCAGAAAAGCCACATTTAGTATGATAACAGAAGTGGTGCTTTCAATAGAATTGTATGTGGGTGAAGAATTGGTAAATGGAGACTGGAAACCATCCAGGAAGATAAGGGTGAAGGATTTATTCTTCAGTCACAAATAACATGCTTTGAGTGTTTATTATTTTAAGTGGTCCCAAAGGAAACCGTGGTGCTTTCAAATCACTAATTGGTAGTATGTACCTGGTTCTCAGAGTGAGGAAGACACATAATCTCTCAGAAGAGAGAGTGCATCTATCACAGAAGGGTAGACCTATTAGTGAAATGTGCACTTGATAAATGCCAAAGCACTGCTTTCCCTTTCAGAAAGTACTGTCCTTTCTTGTCCTTATCCAGAAAGCTCAATCTGCCTGTTCCTGATGCAGTCCTGCTGATGCAAACCTCAGTTATTCTTTATTAGTTTTTACTAAAGGAAGCCTTATCTTTTCCCTCCTGAAAGCCTTAAAAGTTACAGACAGTTCTTTCTGTCTGAAGCAAACAGCCACAGATCTACCTTTCATTAAAAAAGCACTATTGACTCTCTTCAAAGTAAAATATGACTAAGCATTCTTTAAATTAGATTTCATCAAAAGCTTTCAACATGTTGTCTAGAATACTCTATGTAATATTAATAACAATTTCTTTCCTAATTTTTCATAATACTAGATTTAGGCTCTTATGGTTCAGGATCTGATTTTCTATATGTTGTATCACCACTGAATCTTTCACAGAGTGGTTAAAAAAATTAGCTGTTTTATTATATATTGTTTCATCTTGTCCTAGTTACCTCTAGGCAGATCTTGTAACCTGAGGATTGATATTACTATCTCTTCTGCTCTATTAGTTTTCTGTTGTTGTGTAACAGATTACCATAAATGTAGTGGGTTAATACAGCATGCATTATTACCTCACAGTTTCTATTTGAGGAGTCTAAGTATGGCTTAATTGGGTCCCTGGTTCAGGGTCTTCCAAGGTTACAATCAAGGTGTTGGCCAGGCTGTGTCTTTTCTGGAACTTGGGGTCATTCCTCTTACTAGCTCACATAACTGTTGGCATAAATGAGTTCCTTGCAGTTGTAGAGCTATATATTATTTCTGACAAGGAGACTTAAGGTCTGGAAGTTGTGGAAGAAAAATTTAAATGCAAGTCTTTTTAATCTGTTTAATTTCAACACCTACACTATTTTTCTGAAATCATGCTGCCTTACAGATAATTTTAGTTCAAATATTTTATTTTACAAATTAAGAAACAAAAAAATAAGCCAAAGAGCTCTTTAGTAGGGTATTTGAGAATTAAAGTACCTAGATTGCCTCATACTCATTTATTAATTTTCTTATTAATTATATTGCCAATTTTAATCTAAATGATATGATTATACCTCTAATTCATGATGTATCACACTTGAATGCTATCTACTGAAAGAAGAAAATCAAGCTAATTTGCATTACTTTCTCTTGCTACCCTCTACTCCCATCCAAAAATGAGAATTACATTAGTATGTTTGGATTAATTGGTACCTGTTAAGTTATATGCTTCTTTATATACTCATTTGCTTTACTTGAGAAAGGATACATGAAAGATCAAATTTGTAGATCTTTTAATGTCAAAAAATGTCTTTGTTTGCCTTAATGTTTAAAGGATAGTTTGAAAAACATTTCATGCGAAAACTTCGAAGATGTCACTCCATTGTCTTTTAGCATCAATTGCTGCTGATGAGAAATCTGATTCCCAAGTGTTTCCCATTCACTTTAGAATCAATTGTGGGGTCTGACCTCAATCTGTGGGATCCTTATGCTGTAAGAATAATGAGGGTTTTATTGTAAGATAAAACATCCTCATTTTTAGCTTTAACTATCGCCAGAATAAATCTAATCTGTTTATTGAAAAACCTTGTGATTATTTGCTTGGAGTTAATCATGGCTTCTAAGCTGACTTGATTCCAGGCTTCAGAGACCTATCAAGTCGAAGGATAGTTCACTCACAACATCTTATGCAACCTTAGGGGACTGTCTCCAGGGATTTTAAGCCAAATTATTAGGTTCATCTTCCAAGCGAAGGTGTGAAAGCAGCACATAAAAGCAGAGCAGGCCTCGGACTAGGTTTGCATTTCCCTGTACCAATTTAATAGAGAAGCAGGAATCAAAGTGACATCACAGTGCTGTTGTGGACACAACCAGGGATTTATAGTCCAAAAGAAATGTGCAATCTTATCATAAAAATAAATGTAGTATTCTGTTGAGCAAATGGTCAAGTTTTTTGTTTTTTGTTTTAATTTTCATAATGTAGAAATAACTCTTATAAGAATTCATTAAGATTGTGTTTGTACAATACCAGACTCATTGCTGGTCCTGAAACAAATTACCTTGGTATAACTTCAGGTTCCAACTAGAAGGCTCCAAGCTCTGCTTTCCCAGTCTTAGTGAATTATCACTGTAAGAGTTTCATTCGTGTGTTGTATCCAAAATGCCCCTGCTGGACTTTAGCACATGTCTTGTCTTCTTTCTGCAGACAGGCTTCTCTTCATAGTCTGCCTGAGAAGATGCTCTTCCTCATGATTTAAGGATTTCCCCATTGGAATTCTCTCTTACCCATTGCCTACATCAGCCATACTCTGCTGTGAGGGACTCTCTCTTTCCCCTCAGCAACCAGGGCTCAGCACTCTGTAAATGTGGTCCCATCACAGCACAGCCCATGCGACTGGGTAGTTGTGTTTCTCTTTGGTCTCCTTTGCCAGAACTCTTAGAGGGCCAGGGGTATAGTCCTTTACATCTCTGTATTCCTGCATTGGATATTATCTAGGCATGTAGAAGTCAGTCAATAAATGCTAAGTTGAATTTGATTGAAGTGACAGACTAACTATACATGTTGTTTCTGAAACATGCTTTATTATTATTTTGAAGTGAATTCTCAAAGAATCAGACAAATTCATGTTCTGAAGTTCAAAACTACATTGCAAATTCAATGTAAATATTCCTGGCATTTGGAAATTATCACTATTTCTCCAGTTACCAAGATAGGTAGATTTTATATTATATTAACATCATTTTCTGCAATAAGACTGGACTACAAAAGCAATTGACCAGCCTTGATATTGAAACACATTTAATGCTGTCATTGCTTGATTGTCCCTATCAATATATTCATAATTATCTGTATTTCCAGAAGTATTTTTCTCTTGCCACCTACAATTATTTTCCAATACATTAATAATTAGTTAGTGATGTCATTTTAAGGAATATAAAGGGATTTTATCTTGTATTACATAAAAAATGATGAAATAGGCTTAATAAGAATAAAAAATACAATGAACTCCAAATCCAACGATAAATAATTGCTGGATTTTAGTAGCCACTATTTCCTTTCAATAACCCCGATGACTGATATTTGATTCTGTCCACATTGAGTATTATGTAATTAGAAGTTGTATTTTTTTAATGTTGTATTAGTACTTCCTTACTCTTTTAAAATCCAGCCCCATCTTATCCATAAAAGCCTTTTCCAGCCACTTTAACATAATGTAAGATCTCTTTCAAATATTTATTTTGTGCCCACCATTTGGCAGCTACCACATGTGCTGGGTGCAGTGGATGCTATGCTTACCAACAAGGACCAAACCTCCTCTAGGAGACCCATGGCCTATTTTCAAAATCGTCTTGAACATTATAGGAATGCAAGTTAAAGAAACATTAATTTTATATCCCACGTATCAGTGAAATCATATGGTTCTCGACTTTTTCTGACTTATTTTGCTGACCATAATAATCTCCAGATCCCCCCATTTTGTTGCAAATGGCACTATTTCTTCTTTTCTTATGTCAGAATAGTGTCCCATTGAAACCTATATACTTTTACAAACCATTGTCACCCCAATACATTTTGATTGAAAAAAAAGAAAAGAAACATTGTTTGCTATACAACTTGTGCTCCAGGTCATTCCCAACTTGTTTGGAAGAATGTTCACAGTCTTGTATTTGTAATGTTCATTAGAGTAAGTTATTTTTTTTGTTTGTTTCTTAATTTATTAACTAATGGAAGATAAAAGCAAAGGTCAGGACTACTTATGACCACGTGTCTTCAGGAAGCACCGAAAGACAACAACAAAAGCACCACTTCCATTTTTACATTTGACAAACTGAAAGAGAGAATCAAATAAAGAGGGATGCATGATTCTAGTGACAATTAGCCCAGGACCCCCATTTACATTTCATGATTTATGATGAAGTTTGCAATGATATAGGCCATAGAAAACATTGAACAAATGATGCTATGTTCAACTCTCAAAGCTTAATTATTTTAAGACAATTTTTATAATGATTATTTGGATAATTTAACCCACTATAAATTACCAAATGACTTTACTGTAAGTATCAAAAATATAATTTACTTCTATCACCGTTAAGGTTAATGCTATGCTACTGTTCAAAGATTTCAAATTTAGTCAATAAATTACCATCTTGTACTACGGACAATTAACATCTTCTATGCAGATATACATTGTTTTTTAAACCATAATTAATTATTCAAGTTCAAACCATCAAGTGTGACAAAAGAACATTCGCTGTGTGACATTTTTATCTCTTATTATTGCATATTTAAGTTTGCACATAATTGGAGATTCCTTTATGTCTCAATGTTTTAAGAGGTATGCATGCTGGTAGTCTCTGACCTCAAAAAGTGGACTCTTAACCTCTTCATTTCTGATCGTCCACAGACAGATCACCACACTGCACTGCAATGTTGGTCAAAGTGTAATCATTTCTGCCTTCCAACTGCAGAATGCCCTTATGTTTTTCCCTTTGCCTTTGCTTTCACAACTGAAACTTTCAGCTAGTTCTTTGCTTGGGCACATGAATGCCAAAATTTCCCAAAATAGACATAACTATTATTCCGCTATTTGCTCGGTCTTCATCTGAGCTGACTGTCTCAGTCCATGAAATTGCTCCCCACTCTACGAGATCTCTAGATTTCTAACATTTATACCCTCATACTTCTCAGTTCACAGGCCCTGCTCTGCACCCGGCTGTACTCAGCAGCATGTATTAACATCTGGACTGGGGCTGGATCTTTTATTGCTTTGTGCAATTTGCTTTCTGGGTCTGCACATTGTAGACTGCAGGAATTCAAGTGGTCCTAAATTAGATTGTTTTGCATATTATAACACAATATAATCCTGGTTTATTTCCAATTTTTGTATTTCTGTTTTCTTCTGGTTCCCAATGTGATCGTCTTTTTCAAGAAAGTTTGTTTTGAGCTAGTCTTGCACCAATGATAGCAGTAATGTTTTCCAATCTCAAAGTGATTTTGTGAACCTGTCTAAAATGTGCCTTTGTCTTGTAAAGGCAGACAAATATCATGTGATTTCACTTATATGTGGAATCTAAAATAGAAAATAAGTGAACAAATACAACAGAAACAGACTCATAGATACAGAGAACAAACATCATTGCCAGATGGGAGGGGAGTTGGGAGGCTGAATAAAAAACGTGAAGGGATTAAGGAATACAAATTGGCAGTTACAAAATAGTCACAGGGATGTAAAGTACAGCATAGAAAATATAGTCAATAATATGTTATTAACAATGTATGGTGCCACATGGGTATGAATTTTATCAAGAGGATCACTTCATAAATTATATAAATGTCTAACCACTATGCTGTACATTTGAAACTAATATAATATTGATTGTCAACTGAACATGAAAAAAATAATTTAAAAAACCCAAATGTACACTAAATTAAATGTGTGAAAGAAAACCCTTTTGTAAAACATCTGTCAGCATGATGAGAGAAAATTTTAAGGTAGAAAGCTTCAATAATGAGGATTAAAAAATATTTCAAAATATCTTTCTTCTTTCTATTGGCTTCTTTTAATCCATGTTCTGCATTTAAACCTAGAGTCTTTCATTCTCTCCTGCTTTTTCCACTGCAATGCCTTTTTCTCTCTATCCACATGGATGTATTACAGATTTTTCTGACTACCTTGGTACTCAATTAATTCACTGAATGTTTATGTTTAACAAAAAAGAAAAAGGAAAATAAACAAAACACCCATGGCTCTCCTAGAAATTTAAGCCTTTATGTAGAAGCTTTGTTAGGATAAATATCTGAAGGACTCAATACTAACTTTCAATGAATGTGATAATCAACAACTATTATTAGCTAGTGTTACTATTCATGTAGAAAATACTGTGCACACACCCACGCAAGTATATCATCATATTACAAATTTTTCAGGATGTTAACCCTAATCAAATTACATTGTGCAACAAACTTGGCTATTTTGACACATACTATGCCCCATTACATTTCCAAAATATCTAATATACAGTTAAACATGTAATTATATATACATAGTAAAGTTATATACATATTATGTATTATATATAGTTACATATAGCATATATATAATATATTATATGTAGTTATAGTTATATAGTATATATTATAAATAATATATGTTATATGTAACTATATATGAATATATAATATATATGTATATATATAAATCTCCCAAACACCTGGATTGCTCAACATCTTCTTGATAGTCTAGTTTTCTATCAACATCTGGCAGATCATGTTTTCTTTTTCTTTTTCTCTAGGAGAAATGTACTTATTAGTCTTATCATTGTGGTACCTATGTGGTATCCTAGAAAGCACTGATAGATTATCCTCAAGCTTTTCCTCTGACATATTTAAAAAATAATTTCTTTTATCTTTTTTCTTTACTACCAAGGGCACTTACTACCCTTTGCTTCAGATATCCTTTCAAGGATATTTTATTATTAGAGAGCCTTAGAATAAAAGTATAGCATTTCCTTCCAGAGCAAAGGGCAGGCATGCTTAATGTCCAGCACAAGAAAGATAATGTCTGTCTACAGAGCAGAAGCCAACGGATGTTTAATGTGTGCTATGAAAGATTTAGGTTTCCTATAGTCAACATTCCTTTACTGTAATGCAACCAACTTTGTCTGCTGTCACCCATCTGCGCCCATCTGTGCCACCCCCTTGGGACATGGGCACAATAACTGACACAATATGCTGATGCTTATGTTTTTTGTTGTGCTGTGAGTAATTAATTAATTCTTGTGTCTGACCTAGAAGTCTCCTGTGTTCTGCCAGAACCCTTGACATTGTGACAAGCTAAATTTTTAGCTTGCAAACGAATTGTTAACTTTTAAAATCTCAGGCTCTTTACAGTTTTTAAGAGCAAAACCATGGACTAATTATAATTATCTTAAAGTTACTTAAGTCACTGTTAATAATTGAGAAGTTATTTGTAAAATATTTAGAATTACAGATATTTTAATATAAATTAAATTTTTTCATGAGTGTTCCATTTCAGTAGTTACTGTTATACTTTTGCTTAAAAAAAATAATTTATCCATACACATTTGCCTCTCATTTTTGCAAGGGATCAGTAACCAAAACAATTTTTACAAAATGTATTTGTCATATATTATGTATTGAATCCATTTAGTTTCTTCCCACAGGTAAATTTTATAAACTGATGGAATTTAGTAAAACTGTGTTTTAGGAAATCCTTGATAAACATGTAATTTATGACCAAATTTGCAATTTGAATTTAACATCTGGGTCAGACGTTATTGAACTATTGTTTAAGGAAAATATAAATTGCTAGCCACCCCCCCGCCCCTCCCCACAAACACACAACAAAAACAAACAAAAGACAAAAACTTCTATATTTGTGTATGGTAAAATATCTATAGTCATAAAACAAAATTGGGAAATAGTTGTTTTCTGGGAGGTCATCTATTGTCTTAGTCCATAAGTTTCGTTTTTCATGCACCTCAGAAAAGCAACTTAGAACCTAAATTTAATAGGGGAATAAAAGAGAATTAGAGCAATGCTCTAAGGAATTCCAAGTAAAACTCACAATAAGTTATGACTGAAACTGAACATTTTGAAAAAATAGTTGGGACATCATCTGTATATTTTTCATATATTTTCACTCCATTATACAAATATCAAACATAACTGTTGCTTATATTTATTTTGCGAGTGCAATAGCACAATGTGAAAATGCTTTGAGAAAGTAACAACCATTCAACAATGTCTACTTAGTTCCTCTGCTCATCTTTTAAATGAAATTGTTCATTTTTTTGTTAGTTACATCAGTTGTTTATACAGTTTGGATATTAACTCTTTATGTGATATTTGCTGTGCAGAAGCTATTTAGTTTTATCTAGTTCCACTTATTGATTTTTGCTTTTATCATTTGTACTTTTGCTGTTATATCCAAAGGAAAAATTGTTGCCAAGGCCAATGTCAAGGAGTTTCCTCCTATTATTTCTTCTAAGAACTTCTTCCAGGAGTTTTAGATTTTCAAATCTTAGGTTTAAGTTTCTTAATCCATTTCAAGTTAATATTTGTGAGTGGTGAAATATAGGGGTCCAATTTCATTATTTTTCATGTGTTTACCCAGTTTTCATAACCCCACTTGTTCAACAAACTGTCTTTCCCTAGAGAGTATGTCCCTGGCTTTCTTGTCAAATATTAGTGATTGTATATGTAGTGGCTTTTTTCTGGGTGTCCTATTCTGTTCCATTTTTCTATATATCTGTTTTATTATGCCAGAACCATATTTTTTATATTACTGGAGACTTGCTCCCTCTTTTGACAGGATTCTTAAGCTTTTATGTCTTTTCTGGTTTTTACTAGTAACCAGGCTGACTACTAGAAATCTCTCTTTTGTTTTCCAGAATTGGATAGTATTGCTCAAGTCTGTGTTTTATCCCTTGCCCACAGAGCGTGGCCTGTTTTCTAAGTGTACTCCCTCTCTACCAAAGATCTCTCACTGGGGCACATGGAATCACACACAAGTGGTCTGGGTTTGCCACTAAGGGTGTTAGGGTGCTCATGGACCCAGTAAGGAGATCCCTAGGTTTGGTGCTCCCAGAGGGTTGTGGGTGGACTTCTTTCTGTGCACAATCAGTTGAAATTGCATCCCTTGTCTGCCTTTTTTCAATCTAACTTCTCCCAGTAATGGAGGTCCCATTTCAGTAACCTTGGTGTTGCTGAAGTAAAACAAGTTTCTCCAGTTTTGCCCACACACCTGGGCGCTCACTTGCTGCTATCCTTTTCTCTTCAGATTAGGTCACTGTTCCTGGATAGATCAGCTCCATGAACTATTTCCTTTGGAAGATGAGTTGCCACTGGGAAAGTTTCTCTTTACCACTATCTCTTCTCCATCTAAATTCATATTTGGGAAGTTTTTTTTCTCTTTCTTTCTTTCTCCAATGACATACTAGAATCTCCCCCTCACAAGGTGGAGTTTCTGCAAATTCTCTCATGCCTGGGTCTCTGCCCAAGTCAGCATTCTCCAGGTGTTTTTTCCTTACCATACCCAGAGTAGACTGGGTAGATTTGCTGACTCCCCTCTTTCAACAGCTCAAAATAAAGTCTATTTGACTATTTCCAGATGCCCAGGTGGTGAAACTCATTCTGGGTCCTTCGGCATATGGTGCTGGATCCCACAGCACCCACAAAGGCACTTTTGTTGTGAATGGATGTCTATTTCATTGTTTAAAGGAGAGGGTAAAAAGGAGGGATGTCTTATTCCACCATGATGCTGATGTCACCTTCTAAAAGATTTACCCATTGCCTTTCCCATAAATATATTTAGTTTTCTGGTGGTATATCATTATAGTTTATGCAAGGGACATGATAAGGTGATTATTTAAACAACACCCTAACACAAAATAAACCAAATTTGGAGAAAAAAGTTGGTTAGATGAATTTACTTTTATATTTGTTATTTTTAAATATACCTTTTATCTCTGTATGTTATATGTATACATATATATTTGAATTTTTATATATAATACATTTAAATAATATATTATGTCATATAGTATAATTTTTGTATTATAATTAAATGTATATATCTATTAAATAATATATATTAAATAAATAAATTATATATATATATATATATGAATGCATATATATTGAGAATATATACATACATTTATAAGTTTTCCTTGATATTTACTAGTTAAACACAGGAAAACTTCTACCATATCTGAGCTAAAGTATGAAAGAACTTTATAAAATCATAGACTTTAGAAAATCTTGCAAAAATGAATAAATAAGTGCTTTTTAAAAATTATATCTGGGCTATGAAATTACATGAATGGGTACAGTGATTTAAATTCAGTTATTTTGACCAGTTTCTTCAAGAATTTACTGTGGGCTTATTATTTATTTCAATAGCCTGATTACTTTGTGATATCTACTTAATTATGGCTCTTGATTAAGAATTCTTATAACCATAAATTACGAGTTGTAAAGCACAATTGTTCTTACGTATTCATTTTAAATTGCATAAAACATTTCAAAAACTTATTTCTCTTTAATTGGTAACATAAGTCCATTTGGAAACTTTCTTTTACAAAATATTGCAAACCTGTTTAAAATCTAGATTTGATTCTGGGCAGCTGACATTAAAGTTCATTTCTGAGTATTTCCTGCTTTTGTAAACTAACTCACCAATTGACTGTAGTTCAAACGGTTAAATTAAAAGGCATGGCCATTGAAGTATTAGCAAACTATTCATCAGCCAACCATTTAAGGACTATAAAACTTTTATTAAGCAATATTAAAAATTTCCAATGAACAATGATAGAATAAGACCTATCGTCCACCCAATGAATGAAACCATTCTTAAATGCATTTATACTATTATACGGTCTCATGAGCTTCAGATACGGTAAAGGCAACACACCACAATAACACTGTAAAGGACACTTACAGGACCTCTAAATGTTAGATCTAGAAAAGAACATAGCTTAACCCCAAATCTTGGAGATGACAACACCAAGATCAGAGATGATACATGATTGTGCCCAAGATCACAGAGTGCGTCAGGACAGAATTATGCCTTGATCCAACTGCCTTTCTGTCACACCCTGCAGTTACATAGGACTTTTCAAAGTGTGGTCTTTGACCCCTTGAATCACAATCATTTGGCATGCCTGAGAAATATTCATAATGCTGAGCTTTTTCCTAAATTGACTGAATCATATTGGGGCCTGGAAATAGGTGGTGGGGATCTGCATTGTTAATAAGTAACTTGTAATTGATTTTTACATACGTTGTTTTTTTAAAAAACGAATATAGGTCTAAAAGATACAGATATTAAGGGATACAATACAGATATAATCAATCAACTACTTTGTCTATTTCATTAATACAGCTTACAACATCAAAATAACCGGGATAAATTTTCAATAACAATAATATAGATTCCTAGAGCCTACCCAGAGATGATGATAGTTGTTTTGGTTTGAGCTAAGTAATTCAGAGACCATCATATTTGGAAAACACTCATCTATGTGATAGTGTGTTATTTTTTTTCCAAGTGTTTTTCAAAGTGTTTTTCCGAGTTCTTTTCATGAAGCTATTTTTTTAAAATGCAAATTGAAACTTTGATTTTAGTCATTTGACCACCAGGAAATCAACTGAAGCCCATTCTTAGTTAGCAGCATTACCATGGATATAGTTGTATAATTCATTAAGTTCCAACAATAAAATTAATCATCAGCAGCACATTAATTTTGTCATTATATAAAAATACTGGATTATAGCCAGTATTAAAAGATATCAATTATAACCTAACCTTATATGCAAACTTCATTGATTTTTATTTTGTTTATAATGGTGATAGAAATATGTGTTTGCTTGTGTGGTCTTTCAAAATATTACTACATTTAATAATCACTCCACTGAAAATACAGAGACATGTATGTATTTTAACAACTGTTTATATTATTATGGAATCATTTTCCAATCATTATCAATCACAGTTTGCTAAAAATATTTAAACAATCATAACTGTATTGGCAGATAATATGTAGTAACCACCTGTGATGATTAATTTTATGTGTCATCCTGACTGGGCCAAAGGCACCCAGATATTTGGTCAGACATTTTTCTGAGTGTATCTGTGAAGGTGTTTTTGGATGAAATTAACATTCGAGTTGGTAGGCTGAGTAAAGCAGATTGTTCTCCCTAATGAGAGTGACCCTAATGCCATCAATTGAAAGCCTAAGTCAAACAAAAATGGTTAGACTTCCCCATAAGAAAGAATGAACACCACCTGCTGACTGCCTTTATGGATATCAGTCTTTTCTTGCCTTTGGACTTAAACTGAAAGACAGGCTTTTTGGTTTGTAAGCCTCCTGGCTTTGGAATTAGAACTTATACTATTGGTTCTGCTGGGTCTCAGACCTTTGGACTTGAACTCAGACCAAAACTACAACATTAGCTCTCTTAGATCTCCAGCTTGCTGACTGCGAATCTTGAGAACTAGCTTCCATAATTGTGTGAGAAAACCCTGACCATTAAGTTCGCTAAC